>NC_056735.1:1823589815-1823889815 GCF_019279795.1 Protopterus annectens
TCCCTTTTTTTTAAAAAAGGCTAAAGCCGTAAAATACTATTTGTACTGTGTTAACACTACAATCACAGTCTTTCCTGGGCTGGCTGGCTGACTGGTTGGCTGGGTGGCTGGCTGCTTGAGTGGCTAGCTGGAATGTCTGACTGACTGGCTGCTGGAGTGGCTAGATGGCTGGCTGCCTGCTAAAATGGATAGCTGGCTGATTGGTTGGCTGGCTGCTGGAAGGCTAGTTGGCGTGTTTGGCTGGCTGTTTGCTGGAGTGGCTAGCTGGCTGATTGCCTGCTGAAGTGTCTAGCTGGCTGACTGCCTGGCTGGCTGCTGGAATGGCTAGCTGAGTGGCTGCTTGGTGTAGTGGCTGGCTAGCTGACTGGATGGCTAGCTAGCTGGCTGTGGCTGCTGGAATGGTTAGCTGGATGGATGGATGGATGGATGGATGGATGGATGGATGGATGGATAGATGGATGGATGGCACTGGCTGCTGAAGTGGCTGGCTGGCTGGCTGGCTATGGCTTGTGCTCTAGCTGCTAGCATGGCTGGCTGGCTCTAGCTGTTAGAAAAAAAGACAAATTTCAGTCTTAATATTAGCAGTTGTAGAAGTGTTAATAAAAATGCTCTACAGTCGTGATCTTTGTAGGGCTCTTCCTGCCCCAATCCCTGCCCCCTTCATGAATTGCAGCCAATTGCTGCACAATTTACAACACCTGGACCTAACAAGGAACAGCTCTGTCTGCAGGTCCAGGTTGGTGATGTAACTGAATTGCCATGGAAAAGCCAGAAGCTTTTCCGCAGTAATACAGTGTGATTGAAAAGTAGGATTTTTCAAGTCTGCTTTGTACAGCAGGCAATGGGATAAGGTAGCTTAACCTATGAGTATCCCTCTGATAACAGGACTGGTAAAAACCTTAGTCCCACCTTGTAATGACATAGGTGCTAATGTCATAAATGGGTGGAAAAGTGGGTTGGGTGTGGAGATAGGCAGAGAGAAGAGGGGTAATGCAAGGGGTGTAGCTTTGTCTAGTATTCATCATGTAGAAAGTTGGCAACCATAGGGGTAAGTCACTTTTGTTAACCTCATTAAGGAGTAGTGCTTACCTGTCACCATCCCTGATTTCACAGATTGCCCCTGATTTTGCCTTATACTTTTGCCCTCTTCCTTGTAAAATTATTGATTTGCTGGTAAATCATATTCTGGATTATAGACAGTCAATAATATTAGACAGTATAGTGTCATGCGTCTTATTTTTCAGAAAATGCATGTTGATAGAAAATGTGCCATTCTTTTTAAATTTTAAGTGAAGTAGATTTTGAACATTTATTTCTCCATTATTTTTAGCTTTGCCCTGAATTCTTGAGTAGAGGTGAGAGTTATAATATCTTGTGTTTTGCTATTATTTATAAAACTCCCAAAAATGGAAAAACAAACATCTCTGAAGATCAGGAATATCTGCTCTTCTTAAAATCCCAGGTAAGAACTGAGATAAGTCACTGTAGGCTGCTGATCTCTTTATTTACCTTGCTCACATTCATTCTCTAATTGCTAGATATATCCTAATAGGGTCATATCACAATCCTGTTTAGTATAAAGCTCATAATGGGAGAATGAATGAATAATTTTTTTTCTCCTTGTTTCGCCTTGCCAGTAGTAGCTTTTGTGGAGCACCCACGCGGTCAAGGATGATCACAGGGCCCCCCCAGCTTTGGGTATTTTGGTTGTCTAACACTGGCTATAATGTTAGTTTTAGAAGAGAAATGCCCACTGGAAGGATTTGAATAAGTCAACTGTACTATGTCAGTGTAAACCATTTAATGAAATTATGACAACTGCTGCTTGACAAAACACTGTCATAGAATCGGACATATCTTTGAATGTTAAAGGTGAAGAAATGGTGTCTTAGGATTCTCCATCCTGTTAATTATTTTAACCCACCTGGTTTATTTAGTACACAAAATGTCTGTACTAGATTTTGCTGGTTTGAGAACCATGTAACAAAATATCAAAATATATCTCACTGTGGTTGTGGCCCCCAGAGATCTCTGGGTTTGTCTATGGCTCTTGGTATGTCCATGATGTGATGTGGGTAGCACTCATCAGAAACAACATGTTTCTGTCATGCATCATGGGGCTTTTTATTTATTTATTTATTTATTTATTTATTTAGTTGTTTATTTTTTGTTTGTTTATTCTGGTGCATGCAGCTAAAGCCAAAGTTTGAACTCTGCACCTTGTAGTGATGAGTCAGTGACATTAACCTTTTAACCCTCCAAAACACCCCTTGCATGCAGGTTATATCAAGACTAAATGAATATACTCTTACATGCATAAGATGGTTACATTTAGTTAGCACTAAAACCTTTACCAGAAAGCTTGGTGATGCAACAGGACAAAGTCATGACTGTGACACTGCTGATCTGTGATTGATTAATAGTTTGGGCAACAGAGGAGCTGACTGGGGCTCATTATCATCATGATCAACCCCCTTTTCCCCATTTTCTACAGGGGATGGGGTGTCGTGTCAACTGTCACCATTTCTCTCTATTCAGTGCCACTCTCCTACCTTCAACACTCATGCCTGACTTTCATAGGTCTTCTCTCACACAATCTATCCACCTCATTGCTGGCCACCCTTTTTTCCTCTTGCCTTCTCCCTCTTTGTCCCAAGTCTTTTCACCAGCTTGTCTTCTGCTTTTCTGCACATGTGCCCAAACCACTGTAATCTGTTCTCGTTCAACTTTTATATAATTGTACCTACTTTGGCTTCTGCTCTTATGTCTCTCTTTCTTCACCTTTTCCATAGAGTGCATCCTACCACCCGTTTCAGACACTTCATCTCCATCACCTCTAGATTTCTCAGTAGCTCTATCTTTACTGCCTAGGTTCACTACTATATAGCAGTATTGGCCATACCACTGTTTTGTACACCTTACTTTTCAGCTTCTTTAGCATACTTTTGTTATACATTACCTCTGACACTCTGTGCCACTTGCCTGCAGTCCTATTCTAGCTTGCCATCATCATTCATAGGTTCATAGGTGTTTACTAGGCTAATGACCACAAGGGGCTTTTTAAGCCTAGCCTGACAAACTTCGATAACCTTGATAAGTGTAAGCTGGGGCTTGAGAGGTAAAACATTTACAAGCAGGGACCTGGAAGATGAAACATTTACAGGTTACCTGTGTCCATTAGAGAGACAGGTGTCAAACCAGGGATGAACTTCTGGTTTCCCATCCATTTGTCCATGTTGTACCTGAATTGGGTTAGGGAGGAACTCTGCTTCACATGGATGGGGAGCCTGTTCCATTGATGGGTTAGTCTCTGGGATACATATCTAGCTCTCCAGCAGGTCCTATTTATATCACAGGGAAGGTTTAAGTCATTAGAATGGGTAATTCTGGTGCTGTTGGTTTTGTGGATATGCAGGAGGTCCATCTGAGTAAGGTTTGACAATGCCCTATATGCCAGGCATAGATCTCCTCTCAAAAGCCTGTAGGAGACAGAATACAGGGATAGGGCCTTGAGGCAGTCTGCACAGGGCATTTTACTTACGCCCTGTATTCCTTTAGTAAGGAACCTGCATGGATGTTCCAATTGTTGGATATGCCTGGTTAGGTACATATCAAAGGGGGCATTGTATTCAATGACAGGTCAGAAGAATGCTAAATACAGTGGAACAATGACTTCCTTGGACTTTGTTTATAAGTTGCACAACATAGAATGATTTCCTCACCACTGTAGATACGTGATGGTCAAAGGCTAGCTTGCTGTCTATGTGTGTCTCTAAGTCCCTGACAACTGGGTCAACTCTAAGGGGTGTGTTGTCAATATGATAGTTACCAGGGATGGATGACTTTCCAAAGGATAATATTATGCATTTCTTGGCATTTAGTTTTTGTCCATGGCTCTGACACCATTTGTTTGTCTGTGTCAGCCCCTCCTGGAGAACATTTGTATCAGTGTGAGATTCAGTAACAGCTGTTAATTTGCAATCATCTGCAAATGTAGCCAGCCAGAGGCCACTGACATTGGCCTTGACTTCTGAGAAGTAAATTCCAAAAAGGAGCAGTCCAAGGACTGATCCCTGAGGGACTCTAATTGTGGCTGGCATCTTTGTAGAGGTGGACTCCCCAATTCTAACTTCCTGAGTCTTGTCTGTGAGCCAGTTGGCTATCCACTGGGTGACATATTGGTTTGCACCTAACCTCTTGAGTTTGTTACAATGTCTGAGTGGGGTATTGTGTTAAATGCCTTGATCAGGTCAGGTTAAACAGTGTGAACGATTCTGCCATCATCCATTGCTTTGGTGACCTTCTCAAAGAAGTCCACCAGGCTGAGAAGGCATGATCTGCCCTTGATGAAACCAAACTGGGTTGGGTCCAGCATTTGGAGGTTTACTATATCCCCATTGATCATCTCCATGATAATTATTTCTATAGCTTTACGTATAAGACTAGTGAGACATATGGGTCTGTAGTTTCCAGGGTTTGTAGCTGGCCCACCTTTGTGCAGAGGGATGACTGTTGTCTTTCTGCATCCATGAGGCCCAAAACCTGTTTGGAGGCTACAGTTAAATAGTAATTCTAGAGGGCCTGATAGGTCATGTTTTGTGGTATTTAGAAGGCATCCTGGGATATTTTCTGGGCCCATTGATGCAGTGTTCTTGGTCTTAGAGAGATCATTAAGGACCTGCTCATTAGTGATAGTAGGGGAATTATATTTCATGATATTTCCTGAAGGAAGGTTGAGGAGTAAAGTTGGACCTGAATTTATCAGCCAGGAGGTTTTCTGTATCTTCTGGCTCAGTATAGGTGGCTCCATTTACAATAAGCAATGCACACAATTGTGCACTACCTTTGAGGCTGCGGACATAGCTAAAGAATGCATTGTGGTTGTCCTTGGCCTGGGAGACCAAACTTACCTCAAATTTGGCTTTATTAGACTTTATTTGTCCTCTGAGTTGTTTGTTTAGTTTGATAAGAATGCGTTTATCCTGCTGGGTGTTGCATCTCCTACTTTTTGCCATGCTTTTCTTCCTCCTGTTATACAGTGTGTTGATTTTGTGATTCTACCAGGGTGGCTTGTTTTTTGAGTTGGTTCTGTACTTTTCCTGGTGGGTACAGCTGCCGCTATGCAGCTATCAACATGTTTGTACAGGGTTTCTGTGAATAATTATGCATAGGCAGCAGTGTTCTCAGGGTTTATGGGGCCTTGTAATTTTGACAGGTTCTCACTTAATAGCAGGAGGTTAGCCTTAGAATAGTTCCTGAATATTCCAGGTTTAGCAGGGGGTCCAGGTTATATTTTTACTTCAAAGGAGACCATTTTGTGGTCTGACCTTACCACGGAAAGCATTTCAATAGGGGTGGGCAGCAGTCTCCCATATTAGTGAGGACCTGATCCAGTATGGTTGCACCCCTTGTCGGCATATTGATTATCTGGTCCAGGGAGTTTGTGTTTACAAATTCCAGAGACTGTATTCACCTCAGGTAACTGATTGTAGTTAAAAATTAAATACTACTGCTACTACTACTACTACTACTATGACTACTACTACTTCTAATAATAATAATAGCCACTGTACTCTATTTTAAATTTGTATCACGCATGTATCAAGTAGTCATGGTAAAGTATTCCATCTTACTTCACACAAATGGACACTAGTCCATCAGTGCCACCTTAGTGACTGTTAGAACTTAGCAACTGACAAGAGGATCTGTTACTTTTATTCACAGTCAAGCCTCAACCCCCTGCCAGCAATTTTAGCCACTTTGTTGGTTGCGTACACTTCAGATGTCTGATTGTGATAAAAAATAATGGCTATCTGATACATTACAATTTTGTTCTGCACAAACAGTAGTCGCACAGTAATGTATTCCAAGTTATTTCAATCAAGAAGCCTTGAGCAAAGGATAGCAGTCATTTTCCTCCTTATACAGCCCAAACTATTATAGCTATAGCTTATAAAACATAACATAAAAATAAGGCAACAGAGTTGCCCTGCAACCACTGCTCATATCTATTTGCCTGACAGGATTAAATTAAATTATTTCATGCTATCCCCTGCTACTGCTGCTGCTGATCTCTTCCACAGTGGCCATCCACACTACCATTGAATATTAGAGGAGATTTTGTCCCTTTCTGTCCCATAAGACAGGTAAATTGTAGAACAGCATGAAGTAGAATGCTTTGAAAACTGTTTGGTCAGGTGTACACCTGGCCCATAAGGCACCACAGTTTTGAAAGGTAGTACCACAACCCATTTATTTCTATATGTATTTGCTTTATAAAATAAATAAATTTGGCAACAAATAAATAGTGAAAATGTGGCCTTAGCCAGCTTGTGTCCTAGGCAGATAATCTGCAAGGATTCACCAAACAAATATGCCTGACACAGTACAGTAATATACTGGCAACATTTTTATTCTGTCAATGACAGTTAGAGCAGGTGTTAGGTTGCAGTAAGTGACATGTCTTTCATCTCCATTCAACCTGCAAAAGTGTCTCTTGGTCAATAAAAGGAAATGATAACAGTAAGATCACCAGGCTGAAATTCCTTGCATCATGTATTGCAATGTTTCACTAGTATGCAGAATGCTCAAGGAGAAAGGAAAGACCTGAGCAACCATGAAAGACTAGAGGCTGCTTATGGCCTCCTTAGGAACAATCTGTGTATTGCTTTTCAGGCAACTAGGGATCTGGCAGTCTAAAACCTCTTAGTTCTCCACAAATCAAACAGTCTAATAAACACTAGGACCAGAGATCTTAACTTGCTTCAGTAAATAAACAAATCACAGGGAAGAGGCAGGTTCATCATGCAATGAATATGCCTTCACTGGAACAAACTTCCACTCCAGATAAAACAATGTGACACACTAATTAGCTTTAAAAAATAGACAATTGGATGGATATTCATAAATTCACCAGTGGCATAACTGGCCTATCTCTCATTAAAAATGTGAGGTACAGTCTAAAGGTGAGTACTGGCAAGGTATAAGTGGTCACATGGCCCATTTGCCTTGTATGTTCTATGTTTCTATGATTCTATAATTCTATGATTATATGAAAGCAGCAAAGTGTTCAGAAATGTGATTTTAAATACCTATCATACTTGAGGACTCCTTTGTGGCTTCACATTCATCCCTTACATACCTTAGATAATAGAAGACCCCCCCAAACTATATTTATCTTTACATGTACCTATTGTAGTAGCTCTACTATCCTTTTACATGTACGTGTGCTTGGATGAAAGATCATTTCACCCCAGGTAGTGCTAGTAAGATTTAATCCTGCTTCATTTTTACAGGAAATTCAGTCTAGTCTAATCATAACAAAAGTGAATATTTTTGCATGGATAACTATTTACTAGAAAGCCAGCATATCAAGTTACTCACAGGTGAATCAGAGCTCACTGACCAGCTTCCCCATATTGCCAACTGGCATACTAGTAAATCTTTACCATTATGTATTTATTTATTACCTGCTGAATGAATACATTTCAGTAATTTATTCACTGCATATTCATACCCATAAACCAAAGGAACAACCATAAACTTGATGCCTTTTATATTTTTTTCTGCAGCTTAGTAATAAGTAACACTAAGCACTGAATATCACAGCCATGCGGTATAAATGAATGTCCATTCTAATGTTGTATTGTTGATTATTTTCAAGTCATTAAGATTATATGTTAATATTGGTCTTATAATTTGCAACCTACTAACTTAAACCTTTGGGCCTGGATCATGGTAAAAAGGATCTGAAGACCACTTACCTGATTATCATACATACATATATACATACATACATAAATAAATACTGAGTAGTTAAGATAACAGCAGTATGTATCACCCAAACACAACCTGTTAGTTCAGCTGTTCCCTGTAGATTGCTGTCCAAATTTAGTACATGGTTGACTTTCAACCTGCACACAACACCAAGGTGGAGAGGGCAATACATCATCCATTCCAGGACCCCAGACAAGCATTACTAAAAGGTCACAGTGTCAGATTAACTGATCTCAGTCCATAAACTTACACTGCATAGCACTGTACTTTAAGGAACTAGAGATACGCTCAATGCTTAAAATTTGGAATTCTATACCACTATTAGAAAATAATGTTATGTGAGTAAAGCACAAATGCAATGCATTGAAGATCAACACTCAAAAATGCAATAAGTAAAGTGCAAGTCCCTTTATATGTGTACTGAGATCAATATTGCAGTATCTCGGAAAATCATCCTTACTCACCTCTCAACCTCTAAGTGTAAGTCTGGACAAAGTTAAAAATAATTGGGGTGGGGGGGGGGTCAAAGACCCCAGCATAGGGACAGATTTAAAATATTATTCTTATAAACTTATAACAATGTTATTATAACATTTTTTGTGTTAGCATGCATTTTTATGAAGGATATGAAGTTTGAAACTCAAATGTATTTTACATTTAGTAACTTGAATTCTCAGTGATTTGCCAGAAGACAACACATTTTGTGAGGAATACATAAAGTAAAAATCTCTGTAATCTGCAAAAAGCTGGACATTTGAGAGGTATCCCCTCACACTCTGAGGTATAGGGATCTCAGAATTATTATGTGTAAGCAGAAGGGATATAGAAGGTGCAGCCGTCATGTAAGGGGGTCAGTTTAAAAAATGTTTTACAGCTGAGTATCAATTTTTCACTTTTACGCTTTGCAGTTGCACTTTAATAATCCCACTTTTGAGTGGTGCTCCTGGTGTTGCATTTCTGCATGCAGCCCACTTTAATTAGCCCAAATTCCTCCCCCAAACAATTAATCATCATGTGTTTATGTTGCTATTATATGATCATAATATTTCAATATACACAGCTTATATTGTCCACAAGTGTTGGTAAGTTGTCGAGTACAAGCAGCATGCCAGTGTCCTTGCAGTGTGAATGGTGCAGTAACCTACAGTTGCCATGTAGTGGATCATATGCGGGCTATTGTTAATATAATTTTCTGGGCTAAAGTTTGAAGTGAATTATATTACGCTTATCATAGCAACCAATCATTAACTTCTGTTTAGAAAAGCTAGATAAGTGAATTGATGTTCTCAGTACATGCATTAGGTTAATTCTAGAATGCTTGCCTTTTAAGTGGAGGAGTGCACTGCCATGGGGTTCCACAGCTAGATAGTGCTGTTGCCACTTCTAGGGGTGAAATAACAGAAGGAAACATCAATCCAATGCAATTTTCTTCAAGCAGTAGCTTGTTATTATATAGAGGCACCTTTACCCATAACTGTTATTGCTGAAGGGAGTTTGCAAGGCCTGAAGGGAGCAAACATGTTCATTTATCTCTGTTTGACTCACCACTATGATATCCTGCTCTAAAACCATGTTTGTCCTTTAGACAGACTAGTGTCTTATTCAAATCTTGAAATACTTTAGTCTCCTAACAGATAAATAATCAGGAGAGTCGGATACAGAAGATGGACATTGACGTTTCTTGTGTACTGTACCATAAGTAACCAGAGACAGGCTTTGCAGTGAGACCTTATTTAGAATGAAAAGCCAGTACTTTAACAGGGTTGCCTGCCTTACCTGGACTAAAGGAAAGACAAGGATGCTGACATACAGTTCCCATGCTTTTATCCAGCTGAAGCACTCTACTTTTGATGTTATACTGATGGTTTAGTGCTCCTAAGTTGGCTGTCGGTGTCTGCTTCACTAAGTGCCTTCTGTACTTTAATATTTGGTATATGATTTGGCTTCATGAACTTAAGCCAAATGTGGGGCATGTTGAAGGCTCTATTTGGATAGCTCCTACATCTAAAGTTCTTCATGAAAAGCTTAAATTTCACATTTAAAGTGTTTAGTAGTTGGACTAGAAGTCTCTTGGTTTCTGTTTGCATATTGCTGTACCTGAGGGATTCATTTCCTCTCCTTCCTAATCTCGGTTGCCTTTTGTGGGACTTTCATTGTAGCCTGTAATATTCTGGTCCTATTAAAATACAAATTAAGTGCTCAGTATGATAGATAAACAGATACATGACCAAACCAATTAAATTCAATAAAATACGTATGAAGCTTATACATACATATCATGTCTCATTTTATTGCACAAACAGACAAGTTTCAATGTGCTTTCTCAGACTGCTGTCCTTATAAGCCTCTGTTGACATTTGTGGAATCTTTACTTGTGCCTGCAGTATTATCTTCCTAGCTTCTGATGGGACCATGAGTTAAGCGCACATTTCATATTTATATTCTTAGCAGCTTATTTTATGTCATTTTAAGTGCAACAAATTGCACAGTCTTAACTTGTCTCTTAGTGTGCAACATTTTTGAATTTGACTATTCTCCTACAAATGAATAGCAGCTTACTGTCATCTGCTTGTATCTTACTTATCTTGCCTTCAGGGCTTTGTATGGCATCTCATACATTAATTGTGTATAATTTTCACTGTTCCTTAGTTCTGTATTAACACAGCGCAGCTTTGATGGACACCTCCTTCTCTTGGCCTGCCATTTTTTGCCTTCATATATCTCAGTATGGAAGTATATACTCTTTTACCAGCTGGGACTTCTTCAGATGCACAGGAGTAGGGTGGAGTGAGGCACATGGTATTGTTCAAGCTTGCACTACAAGCAAGGTGTCTTGATCGGGTCTACTTTATGTGCTCGAAGTCCGAGAATATCGAATATGATATTCCCGACACGAGTATACCGAAAGCGTAAAACATCGAAAATGTAAATGGAAATTTCCACAGGTGAAGATTTCCATTTAATTCAATGTAGTGCGATCTCGAAGTTGGAATATTTAAGTAGTGGGGGGGTGTGGGGGGTGCAGGGGGGCATGCCCCCCTGCCTACACTAGTTTAAATTTTTTTTGTGTGTATTTTTTTTTTGGACTTCAATCGTTTAATAGTTCGATGCATGTGGTTCGATCCATATACATTCGGGCTATTAAACTTTCGAGGTCCTAAAGTAGACCCATCTTGATCTTGGTTATGGTTTCCTTTTTGCTGTGCCAGGGAAAACCTTACTGCAGAAAAGTAAACATCTTGTCCACATGCAATAACTAGGGAGCCTGAATAACATTATAGGCTTAGAGTGACCCTCATACAGGTGGTCTCATGAAGGGTGCTGTATTCAAATGCTAGGTCTAATTGCCACAATACCAACATTACTGTCAACTTGCTGCATGGTACACAAACATTACATTTTTGATCAGAGATAGCTTGGTTCTAACTTCTGGCCTCACATAGCTGCTGGTGTGCCTACATTCAGCTCAGCTATTCAGCAGTCTGGATATGACAGCCAGGGAAGAAGGGCAAATATTTATTTGAAAATGGGAATGGACCTGCTTCATGTTCCTTTTGGGAAAATTGATGCCTTTGGATGTGTTGTTGTTATTCACTATAACCTATAGTTGCTGTTCACCACAACCTGTAACCTGGTAGCATGAAAATATTTTCATGTAGGTATTTTCAGATCTCCTCATCAACTCATTGTGTATTAGACACTTAAATAGTTAGTTTTAGTGTTGGATGATTTAACATCTGGATCAACAATTCCATCACTCTTGCAAAAGATTTTGCAGCCATTATGAAGGGCTTTGGATTTATTCAGTTATTACCTCTGTTCTGATATCCACAACATGGTCCCTCTTTGGACTTGGTGCTCCAGCTTGGAATGATCATTTTGAGTCTGAGTGTGGATCCAATCTCATTATCTTATTGATACTTCTTCCATTTCAGTCTTGAGCTGTCTACTCCTCTTCCTAACGATGTCAAGCTGGCTGAGTACCAGGATTTGTCTAATACTAGTAATACTCTGTTCTCTCTGGTGTTTGACCATCTCCTCTTGGACTGCAGTGCAGAGATGTTGATTACCAAGTATACAAGTTCAGGGGTACTGTCTCATACTGTTTATGTCTGTAATTGCATGCCTTGTTACTCTGTCTGTGATGGAGACATGTTGAAGCTTTGAGCTCTCCTCATGCACAGGACAAGGCAAAGGTAGTATACTGATGGAGAAACAAAAAATCCTAAACTGGCATTGGATCTACATTATTCTAGGTATCATTTAGAAATTTCCCATAATAAAGCATGATATTTGTTCAGACAGATCTCTAATATGAAGAGCTGACTAGCTATGCTCTTCCAGATGGTCTAGCAACTGTGTTGTCTGTCTGTTCACCTCAAAGGCTTTTAGTTCTCTGGGTTTTGAACTGACTGCTTGATTCTTTACACAACGGGAGGACTCTGCTTGGAGGAATTTACTTCTGGAAGTACACAATGGGCTTAATAGGGACTTGGCAGACTAAACACAGACTGAGTTTGGCAAATTTATCTTTGTAGAGTTCATGTAGATGCTTTCAAGACTGCATATTGCTTGTGAGATTGATCCAGCCCTAGCTAGGTTGCCTAAGTCTTGTACAGATGTCCTGCATTATTTTATCTTTAGAACTATATAATCATCTAACAGGATGAGTTCTTCCATCCCTTTTAAAGAAAAACTTTATTCCAATCCACAAGCATTTTAACTTGGTTCCCAGTGCACTCGAGAGTTAACCCCCTATCTCTTCATCCATCCAGGTTCATAACTTATGTCTGATATCTAGAGTGACTCCATGAACAGCTTCCAACATCTGTGGAGGTCACTAACCAAGAGTGGAACAGAAGTAAATTGCCAGTGACTCCATGAACAGACTCCAACATCTGTGGAGGTCACTAACCAAGGGTGGAACAGAAGTAAATTGCCAGGCCTTTGTTTTACGTCATACACATTCACCATACTCGCACCATGGGAGAATTAGAGTCACCAAGCAATCTACTGAATTTGTTTACCTTCCGTTTGTTAGAAAAGGTATTCGGAAGTGGTATTAAAGCAACTTTGTGCTGTTCTCAGGTCTCGTGGACATTCATTATCTTTTGCAGTTTGAGATTTTCACTCACCAAAAGCACTGACACTTTTTCACTTGAGTTGCCAAAGCTTTTCCAGTGGCATGGGATCAAAGGTGCTACTCCCAGCCTATACTGGTGATGTACAGGGATGAAGCTTGAACAGCTGGTGGTATACAGGGATGAAACTAAGACAACAGTCCAGGTAACCCAGGTTTAACTAGTTTGGATGTTTGATCGCATGGGCAGGGAGTATGGGCATGCTCAATTTGAGTGGGAGAGCAGTTGTGCCACTGCTCCAATGACAGGGCTTTGGTAGGAGAAGGGAGGCTCATCATGAAGCGGGAAGCCAAAATGGAAAACACAAGGTTATGACCTTCAAAGACGGTGATGGTAACCCTTGTTATAGCAAGAATGGGAGCGCCTATGCATGGGCAGATGGTTGTAGGTAGCACTAGCAGTGACACAGTTGCTCAACTCGACAAAAGGGGTGGGGTTAGACCATAAATGGATATGCTGTCATTACTGTGATACCAGCAAGAGCAAAAACCACCAGATGATGCACTCCCCCCAGAAAATAATGTCTGATTGTGGGGGATGCTTGATGGTCAACAGGCATGGGGGAAAATCACACAAAAAATATTACTCATATACTCATGTTCTTCCTTGATCTGTCAGTCATGCTTGACATGGTTGACCACTTGATCCTTTTGGAGCACTTGAAGACCTACTGTGACTTCTCTGATATGGTCCTGGACTGGATTACCTCCTGCTTCGCAGGGCACACTCAGAGGATAGTCTCTGGAGTTAATTCTTCCTCTGCCTGCCGTCTGAGTTGTGGAGATAAACAGGTCTCCAGTTCAGGTCCTGTTCTTTTTTACTGTGTAAATGTTTCTGCTCTATGCTTAAGTATGACAAACAGTTTTATATTCTTACAGCAAACACTATCACAGCTACGTAGATAACATCTGACAAGACTTTTCCTTTTCCCAGGAGTATGTGGACTTCCCAGACACTACTGAAGACTGTCTAGAGAATATACTTTCCTGGATATTTGTTACGGGTTTAAAATTCAGTCCACTCAATGCTGTTGCAGTGGCCATGGTCTTTCATGAGACTTTAAGGTTGTCCATATTTTGTTCTCACCTTTATTGATTAAGGGGATCATGCATTGGAGATCATGTTCAAGATAGGAAATTTGGTGTGATCTTTAAGAACTGGCTGAGATTTCATGGCCAGGCATCAGCCATTTTCCCATTATCATAGCGCCTATTTCTTGGAGCTTTCAAACACTGAAATGGACAGGAAGCAGTAAGTGAAGAATTTAGCAATGCGGCTTCTTTCTGGGCTTCAAGATACAATCATATTACACTTATTCTTTGTCAAGCAACGTATCACTGTTAGAGTGGTTCATAGGTTCATAGGTTCAAAGGTTCATACTAGGCTATCTGCCCTAGGGCATTTATAAGCCTAGCTAGAGTGTGTATGGTTTTCACCACCCATATTAAATTAATTTTGCTATGCCCTTTTTCAAGGTTAGTATACTGTGCCTCTGTCTAACAGTGACACAGAAGTGATACTCGGGGTAAACCTACGATCTCCCATCCACTCATCAAGATTCCTCTTGAAGAGAGTCAATGAGGGACTCTGCCTAACCTGGACTGGGATTTTATTCCAGAGTGAAGGGAGCCTCTGGGTTATGAATCTGTCCCTCCAGCATGTCCTATTTATTTCAGTGCTGAGGTTCAAGTCCCTCGAGCGCGTAGCTTGATGGGATTTGGATTTTCTGAGGTGCAACATGTCCATTAATTCCGGGTTGGACATGGCTTTATCGCCAGGCACAGATCGCCTCTGAGCAGGCGGTATGCCACTGAGTAGAGCTGGAGTTTCTTTAACCGGGCAGCATACGGCATTTGTTTGAGCCCCTTGATCCTCTTGGTGAGGTACTTTTGGGGTCTTTCCAGTTGCTGCAGGTGTCTGGTAAGGTACATCCCAAAAGGGGCATTGTACTCAATTATGGGCCTGATGAGGGATGAGTAAAGAGCACGATGACCTCCCCTGATCTAGATGTGAATCCCTTCATGATTAGGTGGGCTATATAAAATGTTTTTCTAACCACTTTGGCCACGTGGTTGTCAAATGAGAGATTGCTATCAACTTGGGTCCCCAGGTCCCTAATTACTTCTTCTGTACTTAATGGATTACCACCTATGTGGTAATTTGTGGGCACTTTGTTTTTGCCAAAGGGGGTGACTATACACTTTTTGGCATTTAGCTTGAGGCCATGGCTCTGGCACCAGTTGTCTGTTTCTATGAGGCCCTTTTGGAGGATGTTTGTGTCGGCTGGAGAGTCTATTAGGGCGCCCAGTTTGCAGTCATCTGTGAACTTGGTCAGCCACAGTCCTTCCATGTTGGCCTGTACCTCCGAGAAATATATACCGAACAAGAGAGGTCTCAGGACTGAGCCTTGTGGGACGCCACTTGTAACTGGTTTGGAGTCTGACATGGCTCCAGCTATTCTAACCATGTGGGTTCTGTCCTTGATATCACACCTTAAAAACTTTTTAAGGTGTGATATCTTTGTACGTATCTTGCATTTGGCAGTAACACCATTGTTACTTTAGGTTCTGTCCTTGAGCCAGTTTGCAACCCATCTAATGACATAGGGGTTTATATTTAAGCTGGTGAGCTTATCTATAATGCCCGAGTGGGGTATTGTATCAAAGGCTTTTGCGAGGTCCAGGTAGGCTGTGTGGACCACCTTCCCCTTGTCAATGGCCTTGGTGACTGTTTCAAAGAAATCGACCAGGTTCAAGAGGCAGGATCTGCCCTTAACAAAGCCGAACTGGGTAGGATCCAGTGTCTGCAGGTCCCCAATATCTTTATTTATAAGGTCCATGATGATCCTTTCCATAGCTTTGCAGACCAAGCTAGTGAGACTTATGGGGCAATAGTTTCCAGGATCCATTGAGGCACCACCTTTGTGGAGAGGGACCACTGTTGCTGTACGCCACTCTTTGGGTACATATCCTGTAGTAAGGCTGAGAATGAACAGTAGTTTTAGGTTTGGGTTTAGCTCTTCTTGGAGTTCATGTAGGACGCAGCCCGGGACACCGTCTGGTCCCATTGATGCTGTGTTTCTTGCTTTGGAGAGGGTAGCTCTTACCTGAGCATCTGAGATGTCAGGGGGGCAGCACTCTGCTGGGATAGATATTAGCCCTTTTGGTGGGAGAAGTCTGCGCTGAACCTGTCAGCTAGGATGTTGGCAATGTCTGTGGGTTCGTGTATTTTTGCCATTTTGGACTAATTCTGAGCATATCTGGGAATTCCCACCCAGGTTCCTAACATAACTAAAGAAAGCCTTGTGATTATCCTTAGTGTCCTGTGCAATTTTTCTCTCGAAGCTGGCCTTAGATGATTTTATGAGTGCCCGTAGTTTTTTGCTAATACTGATCAGAGATGCCTTCCGTTTTTGGGATTTTGCTCTATCATGTAGTAGCT
Organism: Protopterus annectens; assembly: GCF_019279795.1. Lineage (NCBI taxonomy): Eukaryota > Metazoa > Chordata > Ceratodontiformes > Protopteridae > Protopterus > Protopterus annectens. Next base: position 1,823,606,174 of record NC_056735.1, read on the forward strand.
TCCTCCTTCTATTGTATAGTTTGTTTATGGCTGGGGTCCACCAGACAGGACATCTGCCTTTGGAGGATTGGGTCTTGGTTTTATTTGGGATTGAATGATCCATGCATTCCTGAAGGTGTTCATAGAATGCGTTTATAAAGGATTTTATGGTCTGGGCAGTATTATCCACAGGCCCGGGGGCTTTGAAGGATTCCACCTTGGTTTTGAGGAGTGTGAAATTTGCTTTAGAGAAGTTTTTCACTGTGGTTTTCTGGGCATGGGGTGGGGTCGGGATGTGAATATCCAGTGAGATTAGTTTATGGTCTGATCTTACCAGTGAGGGATACACTTCTGGTCTGGAGCATAGAGTCCCCATGTTGGTGATGATCAGGTCCAGTATGTTTTCCCCTCTTGTGGGAGTGGTAACAAGTTGTTCCATAGCATTTGAGTTTATAAATTCTAGGAACCTTTGGGCTAGGGTGTTGGAGCTAGAGTAATGCTCCCAGTCTATGGTTGGGTAGTTGAAGTCACCCAATATAATGGTGTTTGGAGAGACCTTCATATTTTCCAGTGTTCTCAGGAAGGCTGAGTGGGGTTCCTGGGTTTGGGAGGGTGGTCTGTAGCAGGTTATAAACTGGAAGGCAGTTTTACCCACTGTTAGTTGCACATGGATAGTCTCTGATGCTTCGTGCTGTGCCACCAACCTGGAGGTGTGGGTATCTTTGACGAATATTGATACTCCCCCTCCTTTTGTTGTTCGGTCCAAGTTTTGGGGCCGAAAACCATGGTATGAGGTATAACCTGGTAGTGCTGGGGTACTCTCGAGAGCTTTGAACCAGGTTTCTGTTACTGCATAGATATCGATGTTTTCCATGCTAAGGAGAGTTTCGAGTGCGTGCATCTTGAGGTTTAGACTTCTGGCGTTGAGTAGCATTACTCTTAGTTTCTTATCCCTTGTGATACCTATGGAGGTGGGTTTGTCTTTTGAGCCTTGCCTAAAAAAGGCACTATGGGGGTAGCAAGAGCCTTTGCCAATATCTGAAAGCCCAGGGGTGACAGGTGCAAGCCATCCCTAGTGAAGCATCGTGGCTTGTCGAGCATGTCATCCCAGGCTGACAGGCATTGGATCCCCTTTGAATGACACCAATACTTAAAGCCAGTTGTTGAAATTGATAATCTTGTCTTCATACTGTGGCATCATTCTTGGTGAGGGTAAGATGCTACTCAAGGTCAGGGTCATACCGGCCTGGGCTACATGCTCAGAGAGCTCCTCTATGTCTCTTTTCATGTAGTCCAGGGAGGTACGTCTCAGGTCATTCATACCAGCATGGACAATGACTGAGTCATATTTGTACTTGCCTTGGAGTGACCTGAGTGCTTGTGTTATGTGGCGGATCCTAGCGCCCGACAGGCAGCTCACCGTGACCTTCTCCTTGTTCAGTCTGGTGAGTGGGACGTCAGTGTGCCTGATGATAGAGTCACCTATTACAAGTGTATCAGGTGTGTTATTTAACCTTAAGGGCTATGACTGTTCGGCACACTGGCTTTGTGAGCTATGTGTTGCACGTGTTTTGTTTTGGGGTAGCGGTTGCTTGGGTGTCTGCTTTGGAGGTCTCTGCTGCTTAGGCAGATTTTTATTTAGAGCCTCCAAGTATGTTTTTGTGTGTTTATGTGTTTGGTTTGCTGTCGTGGTAGGTCTATGTGAGACTGGAATTGTAGTGAGTGTGGTTTCCTTCTCCTCCTGACTGGTTACGCCAGTACTGAGTTGAGAGAGCTTAGCCTCCAGTTTGGCTATATGGTTGCATCTCTCACATGTGTTGGAATTTGTTGGGAGGAGGAGAGGGTTGTCTGTGTACATGAGGCAGTTGTAACATTGCCTCAAGATTCCCAGATTCTCCAGCTGGACTGGAGAGGAGATTGACAACTGACCTTTGGACATGCTAGAATAGTATTGGGAATTTCTTTATAATTGAAAAAAATGGCCAATGGGGAGCAAGGTACTCCAGGGGGAGTTTGTGAGGGTGTAGTGCTTTTAATTTTTTAGTGCTGACTTATATAATTGCTTTAGTGAGCAGGTGCCAGGTAACTTAAATGCAAAAATGACAAACAGTAACTTTCTTTCAAGTGAAACAAGGGAATAAGTATAGTAAGCAATGCAGATATCACTAGGGATTCACAGAAGCGCTGAAAAGCTGCGTTTTAGGTGGAATTAGCTTTTCAGGGAAATAACAAGCATACAAACAAAACTAGATTCAACAGGCCTGGATCTAGTCTATGCTACAGCAAACAAGGTGTACCAATTACAGTAAGAAATAGTTCAAATATGCAGGCACTATAAGCCTTTAACCAGAAATTCCCAGCTCAGAAGGGCAGAGTCCAGCCTCTTCTCCCACAAGAGTGCTGACCATGAACCTTCTTAATGTAAAATAACTGGCCTGAAGCCCTGGTGCTTAAACCAGAACTAATACACTTTTAGAATAACAGACACTGAGCCCTCAATCAGCAGTTCCCAACTTAGAAGGATGTAAGCTACCTGTCCTGCCACCACAGTGCAGCCCACAGACCTTCCTAATGTAAAACAACTGGTCTAAAGCCCAAGTGCTTAAACTAAAAGGCTTAGAATAAGTTACACCAAGCAGTAATAAATACAATTGAGTACTTTTAAGATGACGCAAGAGCAAAATAAAGTAGGAAAAAACACAAATACAGTAAAAGCAGATCATTTTTTTTTTTTTTTTTTTTTTTTTTTTTTTAGTGGAAAGAAAGAGAGAAAGGAGTAGCCGAAACTAAGCTGATTGGCCTTCTCAAATGTTCTCCCTGTACTGGGTAGAATGAGGTAATGACACTAGACTGGGAGGAGGGTCCCAGATCAAATTTACACTAGGGGCGGGCAACTGCAAAGCCACCAACTATAAAAACACTATACCAGCAGGGAGGGAAATGTTTCACAGCTGAAAAGCAGCAGTGAGCCTTTAAATGAAAGTTTTAAACAGCTAAAGGAGCCTCTAGAAAAAAAGAGTTTACTGTAACCAGTTATCAGAAACAAACAACCCAACAGATGCTTAATAAAGGTGGACAATTTCCAGTTAATACCTCACACACAGTGAAACTAGCTAAAAAAATACACAGTACACAAAGTACTATAAATAACAAAGAAATAAAGAACAAAATAAACAAAAAACAGGATACTTAATGTTATATATTATAGCTCCGAGTTTCCTCAGTATCCTTCCTTCGATCAGTTCACTGTGAAATGGCAGAGCATTCACAACTGAACTTCTTAGGTAACAGAAAGTTGAAACCTGAGACAGCTTTTAAGAAAGAAATCTCAAAAGAACCAATGAGGTGCTTAGTCTAAGCTGTAGTCCAGGTGACCTCAGTCAGCCAATGACCTCAAACAATTCTCTCTCACAGAAATGTCTGATGGCTTTGGCCAAACCAATGTCTCTGAATATGTGCTCAGACACACAGCCTCCACAAACACTAGGCCCAAATACAAGCCTGAATATAGAAATGCTACAAATATCCCCACTACTTAGAACAAACTGCAGAAATGTTTCACAGCTGAAAAGCAGCAGTGAGCCTTTAAATGAAAGTTTTAAACAGCTAAAGGAGCCTCTAGAAAAAAGAGTTTACTGTAACCAGTTATCAGAAACAAACAACCCAACAGATGCTTAATAAAGGTGGACAATTTCCAGTTAATACCTCACACACAGTGAAACTAGCTAGAAAAATGCACAGTACACAAAGTACTATAAATAACAAAGAAATAAAGAACAAAATAAACAAAAAACAGGATACTTAATGTTATATATTATAGCTCCGAGTTTCCTCAGTGTCCTTCCTTCGATCAGTTCACTGTGGTTGCAAAACTATTTTAAGCCCCTCCCCTTTGAATTCCTACTGGCCTTTATTGGCACACTACTCTACTCGGCTACTTTGGGACTGTTGGCGATTCCCAGGTTTAGGCTAGTATCTTCTTGAATCAAGTAGTTATGTTATCATGCTCCTGATCTGAGGGACTTATCACCATGATAACTTTCTGAGTGCAGTCCTATGTATTGTTTCTTTCTTTCCTGGACATTTTTGGAATACTTTTTAATTAGTATGTACTTGTTTGATGCCCTAAGCTGTACTAGTTATTTCATCAATGTGTAGTGCAGGACTGTAAATATAGTTTGAGCGACTCAGTCATTCCTTCCTTCACATAAATGTAATTCGTAATGTAACAAATGTGATTTTTGTTTTATAATATTTTCCAGTAACTTGCTAACTTTAGTTAGTATTGTGTTGGCAGGCAAGTAAAAAACATATAATTCATTTACCTAGAATGAAGTAAAACAGAAAAAAAAGTTTGTTTTAAATGATCAAATTTGATGGCTATGTTCTGTGTAGTGATAATCCGGGAGATATAATGGAAGTCTCAAAGATACTTCTTTTTAAGTACTAAAATGTAAATAGTAAATGATCAATATCTAAACATAAGACAACTAAGTAATTTACCAGGAAGGAAGTATTTTTTTTAAAACAGTGTTGACTCTTGTCTTCTTAGTTGTGATATTTTCTAGCCTTACCCTGAAGCCCTCAGTCTAATTACCACAGTGCTCGTTTTCCCTAATGTGTGACTCTGTGCAACTCATTTAACTTGGTGGTGCTTTGTACTGGGCATTGAAAAAGCTATTAACAGATCAATATTAAGTTTGAGAACAAAATAAAAGGCCCCTCTAATGCAAACTGTCTCGGAAGAAAGACAGTATTATATCAGAGGTGATAATATCTTCATATTTAGTCACAATTTGCTAATATTTGTTGTTTCAGTCAACCGTTTCTCATACCTTAAGTACAATGTTCTTTTCCCAGTATGAGACCTCACACTAAAGGTGAACAAAAACTGAGTCATTACATGAAATCTGCTATAATCTTATGGGTGCTGAAGTCAGAAAGGAGAATTTATGTTTGTAAAATGAAAAAAAAAAGGAAAAAATGGTGAAAGGAGAAGTAAAGGAGAATTAAAGTCGGTGGTCATGAAAACAATGGTATCTTATCGCGCGTGCGTGTGTGTGTGTGTGTGTGTGTGTGTGTGTGTGTGTGTGTGTGTGTGTGTGTACGGGCTCATTCATAATTAATTGCATGCAAAAGTCCTACCAGAAATCTTACATTCTCTACTCCTGCTGCGTACTTGCCTACCTTTTCTAAAGTCTTACTTAATCAGCTAGAGAACTGTGTATAGACTATACTGATGCCTTGTAAGATCAGAGTTGCATTCTTTCTACTCATTCTTGTGTACTTGTATAGTATTTTGTGTGTGTGTGTGTGTGTGTGTGTGTGTGTGTGTGCGTGTGTGTGTGTGCGTGTGTGTGTGTGTGTGTGTGTGTGTGTGTGTGTGTGTGTGTGTGTGTGTGTGTGTGTGTAAGTGTATGATGGTTCAGACTGTAGAAGAATTTCACTCTTCAACATCCACACAGTCTCACAACTCAATACATCAAAAGCAAGTTTATCACAAAAAAAAAAAAAAAAAACTGTAAGCCTGTTTCCTACCTTTCCTGTAACTACTGTTCCAGATACAGATTTGCTGTATCCCGGACTGTATGTAAGCTTCTGAGCCCCCCAAGCCTTTCTGTGTTGGAGGGAAGCCTTCTAGCTTATCAGTGGGAGTGGTAAGCACTAGATAACCTGTCTACCACTTAAGGAGTGGTTCTGGCCCAGAAAGTTAAGTTATTGGTCATTTGGGCAATCTCTTCTATCTCTCTCAACTTTCTGATTTGAAAGCCTGCATTTGCACTTGTTTCTGTCCTGTAATTCGTCTAGTGCAGATACAGATTCTTAGTTTTAACACTTAAATTTGCTTGTTCATGCTCAGCACTTGTTCAGAACTTGTAAGCACTAAATAAGCTGCTAATTACTATAGCACTCTATCTTCCTCATTACCTAGAGGAAAACAGTTTTTGTACTTACTTTTCTCACTTGCTTAGAGAAAAACAGCTCTTGTACTCACTTTCCTCACTTATCTAGAGGAAAATAGTTTTTTATTCAGAAATGTCCAAGGGTCAGCTCCCAGTGTTCTCTCCTGTCTATCTGATGAATCTGGGCATCTTGAGGCAATGTAGAAATTGCCTCATGTGCACTGACAACCCTCTCCTCCTACCAACCAGCACTACAACCTGTGAGAGATGCACTTATCTAGCCAAATTGGAGGTAAAGCTCTCTCTAACCAAGACTGAACTTGACAGTCATGAGGAGAAGGTAAACATTTGCACCACACCACACTCATCACATAGTCTCACTAAATCTACACCACCAAAATCCACACACAGTAACACAAAAACATTTGCGGAGACTCTCAATAATAATCTGTCTAAGCAACAGAGACCTCCAAAGCAGAAACGCAAGCAACCTCCATCCCCCAACAAAACCAAAATGACACATAGCCCACAGACTCAGTGTGCCACTCAACCACAGCCAATAAGGCAAAACAACGTACCCAACACACTAGTCATAGGTGACTATAGTCAGGCACACTGATGTCCCACTCACCAAGCTAGACAAGGAGAAGGTTACTGTCAGCTGCCTGTCGGGTGCCAGGATCCACCACATAACCCACACACTCAGGTCACTCCACACCAAGTACAAATATGACTCTGTCATTGTCCATGTTGGTGTGAATGACCTGAGACGTACCTCCCTGGACTACATGAAAAGAGACATGGAAGAGCTCTCCGATCTTGTAGCCCAGGCACGTATGACTCTAGCCCTGAGTAGCATTCTGCCATCGCCCAGAATGATACCGCAGTACAAGGACAAAATGATTGACTTTAACAATTGGTTAAGCTTCTGGTGTCATTCTAAGGGGATCCAGTATCTGTCTGCTTGGGATGACATGGTCGACAGACCATGATGCTTTGCCACAGATGGCCTGCACCTTTTGCCCCTGGGATTCCAGATACTGGCTAAGGCTCTTGCTGCCCCTATAGTGCCTTTTTTTAGGCAGGGTTCAAATAACAAATTCACCACCATAACAGGAACAGGCAAACAAAAACTGAAGGTAATGCTACTCAATGCTAGAAGTCTAAATCTCAAAATGCACTCACTCGAGGCACTCCTTAAAATGGAGAACATCGATATCTGTGCAGTGACTGAGACCTGGTTCAAGGCTCCAGAGAGCACCCCTGCACTACCAGGCTATAACTCATACCACACTTTTCGGCCATGTAACCTGGACAGAAACACCAAAGGTGGAGGGGTGTCCATATTCATTAAGGATATCCACACCTCCAGGCTAGTTGCTCAGCATAATGCATCCGAGGTTATCCAAGTGCAACTAACTCTGGGCAAAACTGCAATCCAAATTGTAGCTTGCTACAGATCCCCCACCATGCCCCAGGATTCCCACTCCTCTTTTCTTGATGTACTGGAAAATATTTGGGTTCAACCAAACACCCTAATAATGGGCAACTTCAACTACCCCACCATTAACTGGGTAAACTACTCATGTACCAACTCCTTAGCTCAACGCTTTCTGGACTTCATAAACTCCAATGCCCTAGATCAACTTATCCATACCCCCACCAGGGGCAACAATATCCTAGATCTAGTCATTACCAACATGAGTGACCGGTGTTCCACACCTGAAGTCAACTCCTCGTTGGTCCGATCCGACCATAAGCTTATCACCCTTGATATCCACATCCCGTGCCCACCCCCCATTAAGGAAACCACAGTAAAATATTTCTCCAAAGCCAACTGGTGAACTTCATGACACCCATGTAGATGGACAATACAGTTACAACTGCTGAATCCTACACAAGTGCACTCTATAAGCACTTACACAAGTGCATGAATTGCGCTATCCCAAACAGAACCAAGACGCTATCCTCCAAAAAAAGGAAGCCAATCTGGTGGTCCCCTGCCATAAACAAACTGTACAACAGAAGGAAGAAACTGTTGCAAAAGAGAGTAAAATCCCATGAGTGGAGGAGCTCCCTGGTCAGCCTCAGTAAGAAGCTGAGATTCCTTTTAAGATCCTCCAAAGCTAGCTACGAAAACAAAATCACCACTAAATCCAAGGACAACCACAAAGCATTCTATACCTATGTCAAGAATCTAGATGGCAACACCCAGATCTGCTCTGAGTTACAGCATAAAGGCATGAAAATTACAGAACCAACTGATATTGCCAACATCCTGGCAGATCAGTTCAGTGCTAACTTTACTCCCCCTTTCACCCCCTAAAGGGCCCATATCTATACAGGAAGAATGCAGAGTCCCTGTAATCATAACTATGCAGGTAAAAGCTGCACTCTCTAAAGCCAAAAACACAGCATCCATGGGACCGGACAACATCTCAGGCTGCGTTTTACATGAAGTTCAGAACGAACTGGCTCCCCACTTAAGTACCATGTTCAATAATAGCCTCGCATTAGACTTTGTGCCCACTGAATGGCGCACAGCAACAGTTATCCCACTCCACAAAGGGGGAGCCACCACTGATCCCAGAAACTATCGACCTATTAGCCAGACGAGCCAGGTCTGCAAGGCCATGGAACATATCATCATGGAACTCATAAACAAAGACATTGGTAACCTCCAAACTCTGGATCCCACCCAGTTCAGGTTTGTGAAAGGCAGATCATGCCTTCTGAACCTGATCGACTTCTTTGAGGCAGTCACCAAAGCTGTGGATGAGGGTAAGATGGTTCACACAGCCTATCTTGACCTCGCCAAGGCTTTCGACACATCCCCTATTCTGGAATTTTAGCTAAACTCACTAAACTAGGTATAAATCCCTACATCATAAGATGGGTTGCCAACTGGCTCACTGACAGAACCCACACTGTAAAAGTTGCATACTCCAAATCTGGCCTCAAGGCAGTGACAAGTGGAGTGCCACAGGGTTCCATCCTGGGACCTCTCCTGTTTGGTATCTACTTCTCTGAAGTACAGGCTAACACAGAAGGCCTCTGGCTGATGAAGTTCACAGATGACTGCAAACTAGAAGCCATAGTCAAGTCCCCAAATGGTGTGGATATCCTACAGAAGGGCCTCACTGAGACAGATGCCTGGTGTCAGAGCCATGGCCTCAAGCTCAATGCCAAAAAGTGCAGTGTCTTCCCCTTTGGTAAAAACTCTGTACCCATGAACTACCACATAGGCAGCAATCTACTTAACACCGAATGCATGATAAGAGACCTTGGGACCCAGGTGGACAGTAGTCTCTCCTTTGATAGTCACATCACCACAGTAGTCAGGAAGACCTTCTACATGGCACATCTCATCATAAAAGGGTTCTCATCCAGGAAAAAACAGGTCATTGTTCCCCTCTACTCGGCACTCATTAGACCCATTATAGAGTACAACACCACTTTTGGAATGTACCTCACAAGAAATCTGCAGCAGCTGGAAAGGCCACAGAAGTACCCCACAAAGAGGATTACTGGCCTCAAACAAATGCCCTACACTGACCACCTCAAAAAACTCCAGCTTTACTCCATAGCACATTACCTACTCTGAGGTGATCTCTGCCTAACATATAAGGCTTTGTCAAACCCAGAGCTGTTGGATATGCTACACCTAAAGAAATCCCAATCCCTCCAAGCTACATGCTATAGGGACCTAAACCTTGTCACCACAATAAACAGGACACGCTGGAGGGATAGATTCCTGTCCCAGAGACTTCCTATACTCTGGAACAAGCTACCCATCTATGTCAAGCAAAGTTCTTCATTAGCATTCTTCAAGAAAAATCTTGATGAGTGGATGGGAAATAGGAAATACACCCCGGGAATCACTTCTGTGTCTCTGCTGGACAGTGGCACAGGAAAATAATTTTCTTGGGTGGCGTAAGCTACAGTACCTTGCTGGCTAGGCTTACGTAGGCCCTTGGGCTGATAGCCTAGTACCTACCTATGAACCTATGAATAAACAATGTGATCAATTATGTATATAAAATAAAAACAATGCACTGAATCAGCACAGCACTGGTAGGAATGTTTAATAAATTAAATAACAAGTAAGATCTTTCACTATTACAAATTGCTTCTTCAGACAAATACAGAGTAAAACACATACATTTAGGCTAGAAGTCAACCAATCAAAAAATACAATTTGAAAATACAATTAACATAACAAATAACAAATAATGTCTATTATATTGGCAAGGGTCTATATTATATTATCGAAAAGACAGGTCAGCCAAAAGCACTTACATCGAAAATGCCGTTCAGCGAACTGTTCATAGTGAGACTGCGGTACAGTGAAGATTGGAAAATTTGCCCTTTCCTCACTGTAGTGCGATCTTGGAGTTGGTATATATAATTAGTGGGGGGTGTGGAGGGTGCAGCCCTCCACAAGAGCGAATTTGCTGAAAGGCATTTTCAATGTAAATGCTGTTCTCTGACCTGTCTTTTCGATAAAACAATATAGACCCTATTGGAAAGACTAATTGTACTCTTAGGGAATGCATTGTCGAACATATTAGAGCTATTAGGAATGCTAAAGACAGTAGTGCTTTAGCTAAACATGTTCAGCATGCAGGCTTACAACATGAATTTAGTTTTTTTGTTTTAGAGTTAGTGGACCTTGTTGTTAGAGGGGGTGACCTTATGAATAAGACTGAAGTATCGGAACAAAAATGGATTATTTATTTTAATGCAGATAAATTTCCAGGCATTAATGACACAGTTTCTTTAAAACCTTTTTTGTGTGCATGAGCTCTAAATCATTGACTATTTATTTTATCTTTAATGATAATTCCTTTTTACTGGGTACTAGCACTTTAAAATGTTAATTGAATTTTCTGATTGTGTAGAATTGTATTTTCTGATTGGTTGACTTCTACCTTAAATATATATGTTTTTTACTCTGTATTTGTCTGAAGAAGTGATTTGTAATCATGAAAGCACTTACTTGTTATTTACTTTATTAAACATTCCTACCAGTGCTATGCTGATTCAGTGCATTGTTTTTATTTTATATACATTATTGTTTTCATACAACTGCTCAATTTCACTACCCAGTTGCTGGCTTTTCTCTATTTTTTATAAAGTGATCAACTAGTTTGCTGAACGCAGATTTTTTTCTTCTGATGGGGTCAAGCACCACATCCCAGGTTTAGAACAATTAATTCTGATGTCACTGCTGCTCTGGACAAGGGCAAACCCTAATGTTAAAGGCCAGTAGTAATAAATGCAATCTTTTTAGCCAAATGTTGATATCCAAAAAACTTGGCCATCCTAGACAAGATTATTCTTATTTATTAATATCCCAAGCATCAAGAAACTTTCATCATCAAAATTGTAGGCACATTACATTTATTATCTTCCAATCATGATAATTTCATACTTCAATTTCTTCCATTGATAGGATCATGGGAGGTTACTAGGCTAACAGTCCTAGAGTCTTTTTAAGCCTAGACATTCATGTCCCAATTTTCTCAATTATTAATGCCCATGGACTAGAACAGCTATGATATATGGCTGTGCCTTAGGGCGTCTACAAACTACCCATGACCATAAGGGCCACAGGAGATAAACCAGGGGTGAACTGTCAATTTCCCATCTATTGGTGCAAACAGCACTGGAATTTGCTTAGGGAAGAGCTCTGTTTCACATGAATGGGGAGCTGATGCCAGAGAAGGGGTAATCTGTGGGATACATATATGTCCCTTCAACATGTTCTGTTCATGTTTTGCAAATGGGTGGCAGATCCATCACAGCTGAATGCCTTGTAGATTAAGCAAAGATTGCCCTTCAGTAGTCTCTAAGAGACCATGTACAGAAACAGGGCGTTGAGGTGGCCTGCATAGGACCTATTTATACCCTGTATTCTTTTAGTGAAGAACCTCTGTGGTTGGTTCACCTATTGCAAATGCCTGGTCAGATACATGCCAAAGGGTGCATTTTACTCGATTATTGGTCTAATGAGGGCTGAATATAGTGGAACTATGACATCCTTAGATCTGGATGCTATGCCTTTACTTATAAGTTGCACCACTTAGAAGGATTTTCTTACTACCATAGATACATAATGATCAAAATTCAGGTTACTGCCAACTCGAGTTCCCAAGTCTCTTACCACTGGGTCTACTGTTAGGGGACTGTTATCAATGTTGTAATTTTCATGGGAGGTTGTCTTCCTGAAGGGTATAATTATGCATTTTTTTGCACTGAGTTTGAGCCCATTGTTTTGGCACCAGTTATTGTCTGTGTCAGACTCTGCTGGAGGATATCTCCATCTTTGGGGATTCAATGATTACACACAGCTTGCAGTCGTCAGCAGATTTGGTCAGCCAAGGGCCCTCTGCATCTGCCTTGACTTCAGTGAAGTATTTTCTAAACAGGAGAGGCCCCAGTACCACTAGGAACAGGCCTCCCCCACCTTAAAGTCATGTGTCCTATCTGTGAACCATTTGGCTATCCATCAGGTGACATCAGGATTTATGCATAAATTTATGAGTTTGCCTATAATAACGAGGGAAGTACTGTATCAAATACCTTTGCCAAGTTAAGGTAGGCAGTGTTTACCATGTTGCCCTGTCTGTGGCTCTAGTAATCTTCTCAAAGAAGTCCACCGGTTTTAGTAAGCATGACCTGCTCTTGACAAAACTGAACTAGGATGTCCACTGTTTGAAGATTTCCTATGTCTTTATTTATCAGGTCCAATATAATTCTTTCCATGGCCTTGCATATAAGACTAGTCAAACTTATGGGTCTGTAGTTCCCTGTCTCTCTTGGTAAGCTGCCTTAGTGTAGAGAGATGAGCATTGCAGTCCTGCATTTCTAGGGACACAGCTTGTCTGGAGGCTGTGATTGAATAGAGATTCTAGTGGGCCTGTCAGGTCATGTTTTGAGCTATTTAGGAGGTATCCTGAGGTATTATCAGGACACATTAATGCAGAGTTTTTTAGCTGTTGAGAGTGAAGTGAGGACCTGTTCTTTAGTGATAGTTCAGTCTTCTAGTCTTGGTCATTTGTTTCTAGTTTGCAACGTTTAGCCCTTTGCAACAATTCTCAGCAAAAAATAAATAAATAAATAAACAAATAAATAAATAAATAAAAATAAGAATCATAAATTACCATGTACATCAAGCCTGGCTTTGTTCCAAGTTAAATTACTATGAATCTTTAATATGTCCCATTGCAGCCATCTAAATACAAACTCATGCAAACAATTTTTTTTTTTAATTTTACTTTCCAACTTCTATGCTTTGTCAATAATATTCAATATTTTAGTGATTGCTAGTTAATGTTTTGAAGTTCCACTTCCTAGATACTGAATGTTTAGCAATCTTATTGTCAGAGTTACTAGTGCCTGTTTATTTTTTGCCAAATGTATTACTTTTTTTTCATATCCTAGAAGCCTTAGTGACATAGAAAGTAATTGTCCAATCACAGCTGTAATTCTAGTCTATATGCACTAAACTTCTGAAAGGATAAAAAGATTTGCTTCCATTCCACATAAGTCCTTACATCACAACACTAACATGTTGGCTGTGTCAGGGAGAACACACACCACAACAACATTGGGGTATAAACATTTTGTGCAGACATTTCAGGGCAAGCATTTTACATTTCCTCAATTTATTGTCATATCGTTGTCATGTGGAATGGTTCCTCTTCTATGTCATTGACCTTAGTTTCATTTTGCCCATTAAAGTACCTCTCAAATGTTCTTCGTGTTTCACTGTTGCAGCCATCACATTTGGGTTATCTGCTTACAGTAGCCCTCAGTTGACCTGATTAACAAAGTCTCGGGACCTGTGTCGGTTGCTGTCCCTTCTTCTGTGACATCAGGTCGTCAGGGATATAAAACATGCAGCTGATGCCATTACATCAGTCTTTCTTGCCGTGCGGTGCTTGAAGCAGAAGCATTTTGCAAGTGCCGGTCGGGCCGACTCCTGAAATTTTCGTTTTCGAATTTCAGAACCGAAGTCTTCAACTAAAAGCTAAGTACCCCGTTGGGGAAACTTTTTCTTGCTCTAAACTGATGTCAGTAAAAGTAAATAATTGCATTACTTGTGGAAAGCAAATACCTCATAAAGATTTTAATTCGTACTGTATTTCTTGCCTAGGCCCTGACCACGACGTACCTAGCTGCCGGTTTTGTGCCTTATTTAAACCACAAACTATCTGTCATCTGTATATTTTTGCTTCTACATATTTTGGTGCTCAGTTCAATTATCCTGATATGTCTTCGGTAAGCCATCAACATTCAGAAAAAACGCAAAGATAAAGACAGAGACAGGCCACCTAGGTCCAAAGCTGCCAACGACGCTTCTCCTAAGCCAGCCACCAGTTCGCCTGTACTCAGTGAGGCACTTTTGCAGCCCCTGATAGCGTATTAAACCGATGCCATCTTCTTCTTCAAGGCCTAAAACTTACACCATGCTTAGAAAACTGATGCCCAGACCACATGGACAGGCCTCTATGCCTAAAAAACAAATGATAAGAATGGCTGAAGACCTTATTACTTTAATCAGGGGAAGCCAGCCTTCCCCCTCTAAGAGACCTAGGACTGAGTTTGCTTATGATACTTCTGACCAGGATTCTGAATTTTCTGTTTCCTCTGATGACCAGGATTTACCCTTATCTACTTATGAGGATTCTGATGCTGAGGATTCTATTCCCTCTGCTTCGCCCCCAGAGGATTTCTCTTTTGGTGAACCCTTGCATACTCTCAGGGAGCATTTTCACTGGGAAGGTCAGGATTGCTCTGATTCTAAAAAGAGGCTTAGGGATTTCTTACTACTTCCCCAACACAGGCCTTTAGCCATATCTCCTGTACTAGACATTGTTGATGATGCCTTTTCGGAATCTAGCTTGGCCCCTGACACTTTACCTCCTGCTTCCAGAAAACCTGACAGATATTACAGGGTCCCTGACTCTCACAATTTCCTTTTTAAAAATCCTACTGCGGACCCTGAGACCATTTCACAGGGGCCCAAGGGTATTAAAGCTACTACTGCCAAAAATCCTACCCCCTCTGCTAGAGACTCCAGGGTGCTGGATAGTTGGGGTAAGAAGGTATACACTTCTGCAACTTTGGCCATTAGAGCTTTAAACTGCCAGATTCACATGTTAAAGTATCAGCAGCATATTATTATATTGCTTAAACAAAAAAAGATGTTGATTCCTGATTGTGCTGAAAATAAGGATTTACAGAATTTACTGCACTCAGCTGAACAAGCTGGAAAACATACTTTGCAATGTGGTTTTGATTCACTAGAGGCATCTTGCAGGGCTGCTGTAATTGGTCTGTACTTAGAAGGCATGTTTGGCTTAAGGTGCAATCCTTGCCAGATCATGTTAAAGCGAAATTACCAGATGCTCCCTTAAACCAGGACCGCCTGTTTGGCAACAAGGCAGAAGAAGTTCTTAAAAAGATGGAGGAAAAATCAAAATCTATGCAAACTGTTAAATATTTTTTTACAAGTATAACTTCCAAGGTTTAGTAGGCATTGGCTTTCCAAGAATTGGTCCTTTCCTGCCTCTTCCAGACCTTCTCAGTCCAAATCAAGATCCAGCAGAGCTCCCAGGCTTCAGTCCCAGGGTACGCACAGGACTAAGCAGTGGGGGGCCTCCACTTCCAAATCTGGGAGTAATAAAACTCCCCTCTATGGTAAACTGTCTCAATGACCTCTTTTTAAAACTTCGAAGCACTTCTCAACTAACTACCCCTTTGGGGGGAAAGATTGCTCTTCATGCAAAGAACTGACAACTCATTACCCAGGACAAATGGGTTCTAAATATAGTGTCCCAGGAATACAGATTTCACTTCCACATGTTACCCACATCAAGCGGGTGGCCAGATCTTCCCCAAAATCAGTGGACAGAGGCCCAAAAGCAAATACTTTCTCTTTTAAGCATGGGGGCTATTCAGTTGGTACCAAAAGAGGAAAAGGGACAAGGTTTCTACTCGAGATTTTTCCTGGTACCCAGAAAAGACATTTCATGGTGTCCTATCCTGGACCTGTCTACTCTAAACACCTTTTTGGTGATTCCAAAATTCAAGATGCTGACTCTTCACCAGTTGCTCCCTATGCTAGGCAAAGACGCCTGGTTGCCAACACTAGATTTAAAGGAAGCACATCCCAATCAGTGAATCTTGCAGAAGATACCTACGCTTCAAAGCAGGCTACATGCACTATCAGCTCTCTGCACTGGCCTTTGGCTTATCTACTGCACCCAGGGTAAGTGTCTAGCTCCAGTCATTGCATTTTGTAGGCAAAGAAATATTCAAATATACCCATACCTGGATGATTGTTTAATCCAGGCAGAAAGCCAGGACATACGTTTGAATCATCTGACCTTTGCACAAAGGGTGCTAACCTGTCTGGGGTACACCATAAATGAAAATAAATCACACTTGGTACCCTGTCAACAAATTATATTCCTGGGAGAAAGCTTCAATACAACTTCCCAGATGGCTTTCCTCATGCCAGAGAAACAAATTAATTTGACAACCTACTTCAAACAAGTGGCCACAAAAACCCTGCTATCTGCAAGGCAAATACTACAAGCCTTGGGGTTCATGGCCTCCTGCATTCTTCTAATTCCATATACAAGACTGCATATGAGGAAACTACAATGGTATCTAAAAAGCCTATGGTGTCAACATTCTCAGGATCTAGAAGCAATGATTCCTATCATACCTTGCCTGCGCCTAGAGTTTCTTTGGTGGGCAAAGGTCTGCCACCAAAACAAGGGACTACCATTCACATTACCCCCTGCTGCCCAAACCCTAACAACAGATGCATCAGACTATGCAAGGGGGGGCTCACCTGGCAGGGAAGTGCATTTAAGGCAAATGGAACCCAAATCAAATGCACATGCATATCAATCAAAAAGAAATATTAGCTAAATTAATAACAGATAAAGTTTTTCCACAAAATCCCACAGCAATAAGGGAAAGGAAGGGAAGAAATCAAATTCCATCATGGAAGCATCAAATATAGAAAACTGTAAAGCAATTGAAACAATAAGTATCACTGTTAAATAGTACAGAAGAGGAAAAAGATCAACAAAAATACCTAGAAAGATAGATGTGATAAAAGCAATGGCCAGTACCAGAACAGACCAGAATCTATCGATCATACACTATTGCAAACAATAAATTTAAGATAACAGCACAGGTAGAAAATCTTAGAAGATATGCAGCTAAACATAATGGAAAAGGTCAAAATGAGCAATTCATTGATGACCCAAAAAGTTTTATGCAGAATTAGGAAACAAAGCAGGAGGAATAGAAACACCGCCATAAAAAGAAGAAATGGATATGTTTTGGAGAAATAGCTTTGAAGACCCTAAGGAACATAATAAAAATTATGAATGAATAGAAGATGTAAAACAAACAGTAAGACGTTAAAATGTACAGGATTTGAAATTAGGTGAAGTAATGGCGAGAAAAAGTGAAACAAAATCAAGAAAAGCTCCTAAATGGAAAACCGTAGGCCCAGATGTAGCAGATGCGGCACCTAACATTTTGCTAAAAGCATTAACATCTTTACACATATATATAGCCTCTTTAGTGAGCTTACTTTATATTCATTTTGAAATGGCACCAACCTGAGCAACAAAAACAACAGGAAACCTCTCTCCCTCCAAGAATGAACCTGTAAGTCAGAACTATAACTACTAACTAGTAATTATTCCAACAAACACAATGAACAAACTCTATACTGGAATTCATGCTGACAGACTTTATATAGTAGAAGAAAGATCAATCAATCATGGCAATATAAAAAAAAAAACAAAAAAAAATATATATGGAACAATGGGTCATTTGTTGCTAAATAAACTCATAATGGAGAATTGTGAAAAGGGGAAGAATCTAAATGCGGCATGAATAGATTACAAAAAAGCATTTAACAACATCCCACATTCATGGATAAAGGAGTGCTTCAGATATTTAGGAAACATCCTATACTGATCAGTTACATTATAATGACCATGAAACACTGGCAAATCAGTTTGCAATTAAACCATGACAAACAGCAAATTATTATCCCAGGCATAAAAATTCAAAGGGGGGATATTCATAGGTTCATAGGTTCATACTAGGCTATCTGCCCTAGGGCATTTATAAGCCTAGCCAGAGTGTGTTTGGCTTTCGCCACCCATTTTAAATTAATTTTGCTATGCCCTTTTTCGAGGTTAGTATACTGTGCCTCTGTCTAACAGTGACACAGAAGTGATACCCAGGGTAAACCTATGATCTCCCATCCACTCGTCAAGATTCCTCTTGAAGAGAGTCAATGAGGGACTCTGCCTAACCTGGACTGGGATTTTATTCCAGAGTGAAGGGAGCCTCTGGGTTATGAATCTGTCCCTCCAGCATGTCCTATTTATTTCAGTGCTGAGGTTCAAGTCTCTCGAGCACGTAGCTCGATGGGATTTGGATTTTCTGAGGTGCAGCATATCCATTAATTCCGGGTTGGACATGGCTTTATACATCAGGCACAGATCGCCTCTGAGCAGGCGGTATGCCACTAAGTAGAGCTGGAGTTTCTTTAACTGGGCAGCATATGGCATCTGTTTGAGCCCTTTGATCCTCTTGGTGAGGTACTTTTGGGGTCTTTCCAGTTGCTGCAGGTGTCTGGTAAGGTACATCCCAAAAGGGGCATTGTACTCAATTATGGGCCTGATGAGGGATGAGTAAAGAGGCATGATGACCTCCCCTAATCTAGATGTGAATCCCTTCATGATTAGGTGGGCTATATAAAATGTTTTTCTAACCACTTTGGCCACGTGGTTGTCAAATGAGAGATTGCTATCAACTTGGGTCCCCAGGTCCCTAAATACTTCTTCTGTACTTAATGGATTACCGCCTATGTGGTAATTTGTGGGCACTTTGTTTTTGCCAAAGGGGATGACTATACACTTTTTGGCGTTTAGCTTGAGGCCATGGCTCTGGCACCAGTTGTCTGTTTCTATGAGGCCCTTTTGGAGGATGCTTGTGTCGGCTGGAGAGTCGATTATGGCACCCAGTTTGCAGTCATCTGTGAACTTGGTCAGCCACAGTCCTTCCGTGTTGGCCTGTACCTCTGAGAAATATATACCGAACAAGAGAGGTCCCAGGACTGAGCCTTGTGGGACGCCACTTGTAACTGGTTTGGAGACTGACATGGCTCCAGCAATTCTAACCATGTGGGTTCTGTCCTTGAGCCAGTTTGCAACCCATCTAGTGACATAGGAGTTTATATTTAAGCTGGTGAGCTTATCTATAATGCCCGAGTGGGGTATTGTATTGAAGGCTTTTGCGAGGTCCAGGTAGACTGTGTGGACCACCTTCCCCTCGTCAATGGCCTTGGTGACTGTTTCAAAGAAATTGACCAGGTTTAAGAGGCAGGATCTGCCCTTAACAAAGCCGAACTGTGTAGGATCCAGTGTCTGTAGGTCCCCAATATCTTTATTTATGAGGTCCATGATGATCCTTTCCATAGCTTTGCAGACAAAGCTAGTCAGGCTTATGGGGCGATAGTTTCCAGGATCCATTGAGGCACCACCTTTGTGGAGAGGGACCACTGTTGCTGTACGCCACTCTTTGGGTACATATCCTGTAGTATGGCTGAGATTGAACAGTAATTTTATGTTTAGGTTTAGCTCTTCTTGGAGTTCATGTAGGACGCAGCCCGGGACACCGTCTGGTCCCATTGATGCTGTGTGTTTTGCTTTGGAGAGGGCAGATCTTACCTGAGCATCTGAGATGTCAGGGGGGCATCACTCTGCTGGGATAGATATTTGCCCTTTTGGTGGGGAGGGGGGAGAGAAGTTTGCACTGAACCTGTCAGCTAGGATGTTGGCAATGTCTGTGGGTTCAATGTATGTTTTGTCATTTTGGACTAATTCTGAGCATATCTGGGAATTCCCACCCAGGTTCCTAACATAACTAAAGAAAGCCTTGTGATTATCCTTAGTGTCCTGTGCAATTTTTCTCTCGAAGCTGGCCTTAGATGATTTTATGAGTGCCCGTAGTTTTTTGCTAATACTGATCAGAGATGCCTTTCCTTTTTGGGATTTTGCTCTATCATGTAGTAGCTTCCTCCTTCTATTGTATAGTTTGTTTATGGCTGGGGTCCAACAGACAGGACATCTGCCTTTGGAGGATTGGGTCTTGCTTTTATTTGGGATTGCATGATCCATGCATTCCTGAAGGTGTTCATAGAATGTGTTTATAAAGGATTCTGCTGTCTGGGCCGTATTTTCCACAGGCTTGGGGGCTTTGAAGGATTCCACCTCGGTTTTGAGAAGTGTGAAATTTGCTTTAGAGAAGTTTTTCACTGTGGTTTTCTGGGCAAGGGGTGGGGTTGGGATGTGAATATCCAGTGAGATTAGTTTATGGTCTGATCTTACCAGTGAGGGATACACTTCTAGTCTGGAGCATAGAGCCCCCATGTTGGTGATGATCAGGTCCAGTATGTTTTCCCCTCTTGTGGGAGTGGTAACAAGTTGTTCCATAGCATTTGAGTTTATAAATTCTAGGAACCTTTGGGCTAGGGTGTTGGAGCTAGAGTAATGCTCCCAGTCTATGTTTGGGTAGTTGAAGTCGCCCAATATAATGGTGTTTGGAGAGACCTTCATATTGTCCAGTGTTCTCAGGAAGGCCGAGTGGGTTCCTGGGTTTGGGAGGATGGTCTGTAGCAGGCTATAAACTGGAAGGCAGTTTTACCCACTGTTAGTTGCACATGGATAGTCTCTGATGCTTCGTGCTGTGCCACCAACCTGGAGGTGTGGGTATCTTTGACGAATATTGATACTCCCCCTCCTTTTGTGGTTCGGTCCAAGTTTTGGGGCCAAAAAGCATGGTATGAGGTATAACCTGGTAGTGCTGGGGTGCTCTTGGGAGCCTTGAACCAAGTTTCTGTTACTGCACAGATATCGATGTTCTCCATGCTAAGGAGAGTTTCGAGTGCATGCATCTTGAGGTTTACACTTCTGGCATTGAGTAGCATTACTCTTAGTTTCTTATCCCTTGTGATACCTATGGAGGTGGGTTTGTCTTTTGAGCCTTGCCTAAAAAAGGCACTATGGGGGAAGCAAGAGCCTTTGCCAATATCCGAAAGCCCAGGGGTGACAGGTGCAAGCCATCCCTAGCGAAGCATCATGGCTTGTCGAGCATGTCATCCCAGGCTGACAGGCATTGGATCCCCTTTGAATGACACTAATACTTAAGCCAATTGTTGATTCTTTGTTGTTCCAGGGTGATTCTTTGTTGCCGCTTTTGTTTTGTCTTGCCCATAACCCATTAAGCTGTTTAGTTATATTATGTCTTGTTTAAAATTTGGCCCCCAGAAAACAAACTTGCTTAAAAGATTTCTCATTTACTCTTTCTGGATAACTTAAAATTATATAGTTTAGCAGATCCAGCCATCCATTCACAAACACTTTTTCCAATTTCTGCAGATGCAGCTGGGGTGTCACTTCAAAAGTGGCAATCATATGGAGCCAAGGTTTTTACCACTGCGTGGCTAGCCCTGCCTCAGTAGTTCTTCCAAACCATGCACTCACATGCCCACTCACACCTATGGCCAGATTAGAGTACCCAATCTACCTACTGCATGCCTTTGGAATATGGAAGAAAACTGGAGCACCTGGAGGAAAGTCACATGAACACAGGGAGGACATGCAGACTCCACACAGAAGACATCCAAACTGAGAATTGAACCAGTGAGGCTCTTGCTATGAGGCTGTTTTGACGTAGAACATTAATTCCACTCACTGGGCAACTGCTGCAAGCCCAGACTAATGGCAGGAATACAAAGAGGAATACCCGAAGACAAACAGAAATAATATGGAGTAATAGTAAAATGGTTTACATTAAATAGCATTTACCAGCTCTGAACAATGGGACAATAAAATATTCAACACTCTTAAGCCAGTGTTTCTCAATCTTTTCTGATCGTGGCCCACTTGGACAGAGCACATAACTTAGTGGCCCACTAGCCCCTTCCATAACTCACATTTAAAGATAAGACATACTTTATTGCCACAGGTGAGCCTACAAATGCTGCATCAAAGTGCAAAACTGTGAGCTTCACATTTATTGTCAGCCCTGAACTGATTCCAACTTAAAATTAAGTTGAATGAAAATTGGAAATTAAGGTATATATACTGTGAATAATACCAAGAAGTGACATAATTGTAAAGTATATTTTTTTTCATGGAATTAACTGGGTACATGTGAAAAATTATAAATATGAATTAATGGGAAGAATGGCACTTCTTACTTTCAGAAACAAGTAGAAATATTAAATAATGAATAATAAGAAAACATGAGACTACTGAATATCTAATTAGAATAAACACTATAGTTTCAATCACAGGTGATATAATAGTTTCACACAGATGCAGAAAAACAATGATTAACTAATCTCACTGTATTTTCTTACTCTCTGTTTTATTTTACATGCAATTCACCACCTTTTCTCCAAAAGTCATCAGTTTTAGGAGGGACTAAGAGGGACAGAGCAAAATCAGGGATGTCCCTAAAAATCAAAGACAGTTGAGAGGTATGGTATGTAGGGATGTTACTGACACCATTGTAATGACCGTTTGCATGAAAACTGTATTTACTGTATGACCTGTATATATAAGGCTTATAAGCAACAGTTAATAAAATTATTGAACAAACACTGACTACAACCAGTCAGTACAACAGATGACTCCCTCAAGCCATGTTATCATTCATATATTGAGTATTTCATCCATCTCTCTCCTTTCTTTCCTTATTTCCATTCTTTCCCTTCCATGGTGGTATTCCTGCTTCTAATGATGCCCCCACTGCCAAACATCACTGTGTCCTTCCCATACCAGAGCGATATTTCTGGAGCCATGTCTCAAAGTAACTATTTTGAGATAAGTCTCATTGTATTAAGAACTTTCTTGATTTTGTTACACTTTTTAGAAGAGGCTACCTAGGGCTAAGAGGTGACAAGTGTAAGCTGTTTGTGTTGGGGGCCACATTTCAGTGTGAAATTGTTTATATAGCCACTTCTTCCAGGAAATCCTTAACTGCTGACAGTCCTTTTCTATATCTAAAAATGAGTTCTAATGCTTATTAAATAACTTTAAAACCATTATTTTTTTTTTATTTTCAAAGTACTATTTTTTTTTTCTGGAGCAACATAGTAATAAACACAATAAAGAAAATACAGGAAAAATACATCAGCCCCAGTATTTCAGCTAACGTTCCTTCAGGTACTTATTTAGTATCTGCTCAAGCTTGTCTGGTCATTGTGTTATTTCTTCGTTGCTATTTGCTCAGTACATGTTGAAGTGGTACATATCAGTTTGAATACTGATATATTTCAAATAGCCACTCCTTCTCAGAGCCAGAGTGACTTTAGAGTGAGAATAATAAAGTAAGTCAGTGTGACAGATAGGGTAACTATGCAAGAGTATGTTTAAAGTATAGCACAATGCTTCAGAATGCATCTCCCAACTAACAATAAAATATAATCCTACTTGAATGTAAATGCACTGAACAAAAACACATGCAAAACCTGCATCTCACATTATGTTCTAGTGATGGATAGGCTACTACCGTATGTATTTTTTAAGTTAGAAAAATTCCTGTGTTATATCTAGCCAAGAAAGTTTGAGAGAGACAAGTGACTTTAGAAAAGAAACACCCAGTACTGCCTTAGTAAGTAATCTGATGATAGAAGCAGGCCAATGCCGCACAAAAATATAAGGTGATTAAGGTCTCCCAAAAACAAAATTTTAATAGCCATGAGAGAAATATATCTTAATTCATATAATATATAATAATATGCAATGTATGGCAACCAGCAGTGTCATATATCTAAGCATTTCATGGAGAACCACTGTTAACAACCCCAGAGCTGCAACCATTCTGACAGACTGCAACTAAGTAAAAATTAAAAACAGACTGAATCCATGGACAATTGACAACTCTGTCAGGCACCTCAAACACCTTACCAGGAAAGCTCTCAACTTATCTGCTTAAGAATGGGGACAAAGCCAAATATAACAAGAGAAACAAAGGTCCAAAATAAAAGAGCAGTTTTTCAATATTGTTTTCATTCACTTTAAAAGTTAATAGAACATTTTTTTATTGGCATGCATTTTGTGTACAAGTATGAAACTCTAAAGTCAGGCATTAACTTTAATCCTCAGTGATTATTTTAATCAAAACATTTAAAAAATGTTTGAGATTCAGGGGAAGTTGAGAGATATAACTATGCGATCCATTACAGTTATGGAAAACACCAAATCTTCTGCAAATTGCTCCGCCTGTCACCTCCCAATAATACCTTTTGCGGCAATGTTTTGTAGATATTATTAGGCATCCACACATTTGAAAACACAAACCCTAACAAGTGTCGCAATGCAGGGCTGCAAATAAAAGTGCATTTCATCATGTTTTTGTCTACCACTGGTACATAATGCAGTAGGAAAACAATGACTCATACTTTAGGCTCTCCAACTCGGGCAGTAACAGGATGAGCAGCTAAACGCATCTCACTGGCTGCATATTTCTTTTGTAACAGCATTTCTCAACAACTACCATACTTCCATACCTCTCAACCTCTTAAGCAAGAAATCTGGACAAAGCCAAAGTGGGACAAAGGCCCAAAAATAGGGACAATTTTTAAGTATTGCTCTTACAAACTTAGAAAGTTCATAGAATAAAGGCTTTTTTATTAGCATGAATTTTCTGAAGGGTATGAAGTCTGAAACTCAAATGTCTCCATTTTCTAACTTCGGTCTTTAATGATTTGCCCCCAATTTGCCAGAAAACCACAATTTTATGAAAAAATGGACCAAAAATATGAGGCAAAAATGTGGACATTCTGCAAAATTCTGTACAGTTGAGAGGTATGCACACTGCTCTACTGTTTTCCAAGACACCTGTCATTTTTTCACTGACAACAGGGTCTATCATCCATGCACTCCACAACAATCACTGACGCTTCTCTGACAGAAGAAAGAAACACCACTTCATTCCCATTTTACCTTGCAAAAAACATGGCTTCTGACCTGACTGTAGTATTGACACTTAAAAAGGTATTTGTTCTTTTGTTCCTGCTTCTTGTTTAGGCCTTGTACCTTGCAAATTTAAGGTTCTGCTATTGTGTTAATGGAAGTGTTAACACAATAAATGGAATCATTACTGCTTAGCTGTGCTGAAGTTAGTTTTTTGCAGTATTTTCACACTTAGCATAAAGAGGCCAGGATATTTATTTAGTAAGAACATTCACAGCCCACCAGGAAATCCCCACCTTTCAGGTAATCCTGTGCAAGAGGCTTCAGCTTGATAAAAACTCATTTTCAGGGACTTCAACATGAATCCTGAGTACCAAAAAACATAAAAGTTACCTCAGCAAACCTTCCATCTTCTGAGCTGTTAAAATTCACTCCTATTACTTAGCAGACTAGCTGTCACTCTGAGCAAAAAATAAGAGTTGCAGACCTCCCAGTATCATGTTAGGCTTCTGACCTGACTGTAGTATTGACACTTAAAAAGGTATTTGTTCTTTTGTTCCTGTTTCTTGTTTAGGCCTTGTACCTTGCAAATTTAAGATGAAACGAATAGACATATCAATGAACAGGAACTGTTCATAGTCAAAGAAGAATAGCAAAACTACTTACAAAACTTAAACTGAAAAACTACATTAATAAGTGGCTATCTGTTATCACAACAACCAGTGAGACAACATGATTTAATCAGCTTTAAAGCAAAAAGAAAACAAAACAAATTTCAAAATTGAATTCAAAATTAAGAAAACATACATGGGGCTGCTACTATATCAGTGCTGTTTCCTGTAAGACATATAAGATGGTACCCTTGAGAAGGAGCTTATATGTTGCAATATGCAGTTTAATATAACTAATACAAAGTTTACTCAAGATAAAGTTTTTTGTCAATGAACAAAACATGCTGGAGGGATAGGTTCCTGACCCAGAGACTCCCCATACTCTGGAATAGACTACCCATACTTGTCAAGCAGAGCTCCTCCTTGGCCCTCTTCAAAAGGAACCTTGACGATTAGATGGGAGATAGGAAATTCACCCCGGGATCATGTCAGTCACCCTGATAGACAGGGGTCCAGGAAAGTAAATATTGTGGCAAGAAATATCCAGGGAATTGTTATGGCAAGGCTTGTATAGGCCTATGGCCGATAGCCTAGTACCAACCTATGAACCTATAATTACAGAAATGAAATCAGTGACAGAGAATCAATTACAGCTACATCAGTAAGGTGATTATGATATACTTTGGGTTAGAACACCTTATTTGGGCAACATGGTGATGATGACCCAGTGATTAAGATCTCTTCCTCATAGCCTGCGGGTTCAGTCCTAATATTGAGCCACTATCTGTGTTAAGTTTGTTTTTTTCTCTTTATTTTTGTATGAATTTTCCCCAGGTACTCCAGTTTCCTAACTCTTCCCAAAAAGTTGCTGCTTGATTGGTTATTCTAAAGTGTCCATATGTTCCCTATCCATTGCAATTATCATTCTGGTCATTGCAGAAAAGAATGCATGATGATCAATTCAGTTAGTAAATAAATGCATTAAAAACATACTTTCACCATTAGTTACACTGAAAATGACTGCATATAGCAATATACCATGCATGAATGTAGGTTACAATGTGTTTGCTCATGCCTAGTATAGTTTTGTCAAGAGAGTCAATCCAGAGTAACCAAATATACTCAATAGTGGTAAATAAATCCATTGTAACCCACACCCAAACATCTTGGCTGGGTTGTGACCTCAAAGCAAAATAAGACTGCAGGGAACAACTGAATGGGGCAGGCAAAATGGAATAGAGTGTGGCATATTAAGGCACAATTATCTTTGAGTATCATTATAAATTAAATAAATGTTGACACCTGTCTGGTGGCACAGAGGGGCAAAGCCCTAACTACAACCCAGGCCACCCAAATCTGTTAACAGCTCTGGTGTCTGATGGAGCTGTCAGGGAAGGTAGTACACCCATCCTGGGGTTGGAGAATGCGCTGATGATGGCAGATTGTTCAAGCCCCATGAAGACCAATGTTCCAGCTTTGTCAGGTTAGGAACTACAGGATGGCTGAGAGAACAAAGCAACTCTAAGGCCTCAAGCAGGCCTGGGATGGGAATATCCTAAAACACCACATCTCATTGCCCACCCACCCTATGTAAATCAATCTACTTCAGAAGACTGAAAAACCAAAAGACTGAATCTCAAAATACTGAAAACCTAAAATACTGAAAATATTTCTAATGCAGGGGGAAAGCCCCCCTGCACCCCTCATGTGGGGGGGCAAGCCACCCACATCCCCTGCTAATTATATATACCAACTCCAAGATCATACAGCAGTTGAGAAGGAGCAAATTCCGTCATTCTTTTGAGTTTTCAGTATTCTGAGATTCGGTCTTTTGGTTTTTCAGTCTTCTGAAGTAGACACATTCTCCACTCCTGTCATAGCTGTGGGGATTTCATAGCTTATATAGCCACAGAAACTCTTCTCATCCAGAGATATGGCACTTCTCTAGACAAGGGACATGCTTGGGTACCACCAATGTGATGGTAGTGGCAGATACATCTGTTGAAAATAATAATGTGGAACAGAGCAATCAGGACTTAGTAAGACGTGCAGGACGCTGTGCAGGACAAAATAAATGAAGAGGGCAATCAGCTCAGGAAGGTGGTCATGTATGTGGTACTGAAGACATAACTGAATGAATATCAGAATATCAGTAAGTACTTGGTCATATACTTCTCTGCATGCTTCATTGGAGTGGGGGTGGGATCCTTGCCCAGATCTGAGCAATTATGTGCTTTTGTCACAAAATAAAATGAAGCCCCAAAGAATAGTTAATAATGTTTACATGTAGGATAGAATATGGTCAGAACAAATCCAAAGAAATCAATTAGGTCATCAGACTATTTACAAAAGTATAACATAGAAAACAAAACATGAAACTGCTGAATTAACACAGAACTATAGCAAACAAGGGGAGGGACAACAAGTGAAATTTTAGGCTCTGAGATAAATGGTGGCAGACATTCTTCCAGTCTTAAACCCAGGGTTAAATGGTCTTAAAAAAACTTTGTCACAATGCCGTACACTTTACAGAAGCTAGCTTAACAGCAAAAATCACAGACAAGCAGAAACATCCTAAGCAAAGCTACCATACTGAATAAAATGGTTTGCAATGCATACATGTAACTTGTATTACTGATGCTATAGGAACAATATATCAAGTGATGACATCTTTAAAAAGGAAAATCAATATTAAATTACTTTTACTTAGTATTGTACATTACTTTGCAAGAAGTCATAATGACTCATCACTGATAGAATCATATGAAATGCAATGAGAGAGGGTTTGAAAGAAGTGATAGTCGTTTGTCTTGGACTGCCTAGTTATAGTCACAGATGTATCAGTCTAGGGCTTGTCACTTTTCAATGTGTGACACACAAAAATGGAAGTTGTTAAGTAGAATGGGAAGGAGGAAACAATGTGTTTAAACACCAATACTGGTTCTCTATATACTGAAGAAGGTTTTGCATTTTAAAAATTGCCTGTAGGATGTAGAAGAGCAAGGTGGTTATTTTACATATAAAAATCAGTAAAAAAAACAATAAAACCAAGTAAAGGGAAAAGGAAATAATAATGTGGAACAGATCAATCAGGACTTAATAAGATGTGCAAGACACTGTGCTGGGCAAGATAAATGAAGAGGGCAATCAGCTGAGGAAGGTGGTCATGTATGAGGTACTGAAGACATAACTGAATGAATATCGGTAAGGGTGCCTGTTGAAAATGCACAGATCTTAGCTTTGATCCTCAGAGCAAATTATGGGAACTACAATTCTGGACAGGGGACTGTATACTAAGTTGGAGGTACCTAGGAGTATTCCCCTTTTATCTGGGCTACAGCAATGTTGGAGTTAGTATATATAAGTGGCAAGTGTTTGAGATCACAGTACTCATTATCTGGGGTGCAGGGGTAGATCCCTGCAAAAAAACTTGAATACAGAATCATGTGTTTTACAAATTGAATCACTATTAATGGGTCTAACACTTTTTATAGGAATCTCCCAGGAAAGTTTCCTGTAACACAAGAGGGACAAAGAGATGGTGGGGAAGAAAACTTGACTTGCATTATACATTAGTAATAAAGCTACTAACCTCATGTCTTAACTTCTGCAGTGGGCTTGTCTTTATAATAAATATGTCTGCTGTAGTTGTTTTATTCTAAACAAACAAATAACTAAACATATAATCATCTTCATCTATTGAGTTGATGCCTGCTTGGCTGTGCTGTGGGTCTATTATTACAGAAACAAAACAAATCATCATGATAAAACTCACTGATTCTGCAACTTGCCATTTAAATGAGTGTTACCTCACTTTTTCATTATGATTTGTGAACTGAACTTTAAATCAGGGTGTGTGGGAAGTACGACCCACTGCAATATCCAAAGCAGAAATTTCTCATCTGTGAGAAAACAGACAATGAAAACTTACAGATGTGATGTGTTACTGTTTCTATGAGTTGTGACTGGATGACTCATTAAGAAAGTCATATTATCACTAATTAATAACCCCCTATCCATCTTACATACTTCAAATAATTTTATGTCAAACTGTAAATCATGAGAAGGGATCTACCTTGTGACTTGTTAATGCAACAGAGTGCGCTTCCCAGTCATGCAAAACCATAATAGCAGGTGGGGCTAGAGCAGGCAGTCCTTGACTGCCATGCTAGCTAGCCTATATTATTTTGTTTGCTGACTGCAATTGCTGCAGATCAAATGACCCCACTTCCCAAAATTGCTGCATGGCTCAGCTACCATGGGAAGAGGTAGAAGCAGGCATAACAGTCTGAATGACAATGGTTAAATCTTTGATTTTGCCCTCTGTGTCACCTTACTAATTTATGCTAATCTTAACCCAAACTTTGACCCTGCCCTCCACCCTTCGCCTTACCTTAAAACACCCCTTTCTGTAACATTACCACTACACAAGACATTTTGGCATATACCACACATAGCAAAATATATGCATAACATGACACATATACCCTTCCCAAGCATTGCTCTAATTCCAACATTCAAACACTCATATTCACATTCCAATCCCTAATTTTCAAACTTTCAGTTTATCTAGTACATTTTAAAATTTCAGTATTAAAATCCTAAACCTACACTTACCTTACCTACGCACACTTAATCATCTTTCTTTGATATCTCCAGGACGGGTTTATGAGTTCTCTGTACAAATTTTAAAAACACTTCAGTCTGTCAACAAATTGATGATTCAACGACTGATGCACAGTGATATATATAGACAGATGGATATAAATACATTTAAAGACAACGATATAGCTAATGAAGCTATGTGTAGCAGTAAAAACAGTACTTTGTTTATCCGAGTAATAAAAGCCATTAAATTATATTTTATTGCAACATCTGTGGTTCGGGATTTTTTTTTTTTTGCTGAACAACAGAGAATACTATAAAGAGGTAAAAAAAACTCAGTTGAATATCTTAGTCTGAAGCCTATACAGAGCGAAGATGCTTCTGCCAGAAGTGGAAAAAAATATTACTAATATTTGAATGAATTCTCTCAGAACAGTACAGACATGATAAATACTTTCATGGCAAAAAAGAAGAAACACATTATGAAAAAAGTACACTGTTCATTGCTTAGGAATAATGGGCACCCTACTCCCAGGATAAGGGAAATTTGATCAAAGAAATTGGGAATTCAGATATTCAGACCATTGTGGTTGCTGCAGTGGAGACTGATATACAGATTTTTGCTGCTCTGTTTTGCCCATAGTTTGCATAGAAGCTACATCACTGATGTCCTTTTACATTAATCCTAGTCAGTTACCACAAATACAGTATTGAACAAGCTATACCATCGTCAGGCTCATCCAATGCAACTTTTTTTTTATTTTATTTAGGTACTGTTTGTTAACTGGGTAGGTGGGCTGGCCTATTGACCCTTTCAGCTACAACCTGGGTATAAGAGTACAGTAAAACTTTGTTGAATAGTAGTATAATTAGTAAGTAGAAAATCCATAAAGCAAATGGAAGAAAACACTTTTCAGATCTGGGTTTTAAAACTATTTGCAGTTTATAGAAGTGGAAAAAATTAAGACACATTTCAGATCTGGGACTGATTAAATACTTACTGTATTTACAAGTAAACTGGGAGGGGGTGCCTACTGTTACAAGCTGCAAAAAGAGCCAGAGTCACAAAAGCAGTGTACTTAGATTCATTTTGTAGGTGTTCCCTGGAGTGTTTTTTTTTTAATGTTTGAAGATTATCAGTACTTTTTCATGTTACTAGGTAGCTGATTCCATATAACTAGGCCTAATCCAGGGTGGGCTTTTTCTCATATGGCTAGTTAGGTTTGACCAAAGTGAGTGCATTATCTGAGCTCTTCATTAGGGAGTAAGTTTGTTTTCAGTTTAGAAGTAACTGCTTATGGGGTGGGCAGTAACCAAGATATAAAATTTTGTAACTTGGAGAACCGAGGAGAAAAGTGGCTCTGTTACTAAAAGGCAGCTAGTAGGCTTTTTCATACAAGGTACATTGGAGGCTATTAAAATCTGCAAGCAGAGCACTTCTGAGCATTTTACTTTCAGTTACTTGAAATGTTTCCTGAATGCAGGGCAAGAAGGGGAAGGGCATATTCAATTTTAGGTGTTAGGATGTTTTTAGCTAAGGCCATCCTTGTTATTGGAGTGAAAAGGAGTGATAGTTGATAACACAGTTTTAGTTTTGTCAATATCTTGGAGGCAAAGTTGTTTTTGTGTATATTGAAACCCAGCAAGGGTTCCAGAGATTTTGCTGCTTGACATTTATTTAAAAAATTCCCTTTTAAATCTGTTAAGACTTAAAAAGGAAGTAAGGTTAATTTATGTATGTGTAGTAAAGAGCAAGAAACTTATTTTGGTGCTATTAATATGAAGTTTATTATTATGGAATCAGTGAATTGTAACTGAGTAGCTCATTGTAAGGTTTGTTGGGGGGGTGAAATTCTAGGAGAAGAATATCATCTGTGTACATGGTTATCTTTCATTTGAGTAAGTCATGTTTGATATCATTCAGAAACAGGGAAAATAGTAGATGTCATATGCCAGAACTTTATGGAACTCATGAGTTTAACATTCTCTTTTTGGATAGTATGTTGTTAGCAAAGAAATGAAATGGTCTGTCTTGCACATAGTTTTTAATCCAGAGTATGACTTTTTTTTTTTGCCAAAATTAAGTACTAAAAGGATTCTAAAAGAGCTTTTTCATTGCAGTCCTTCCCGGTCATAAATAATTCTCTTAACTCGGTTAAAAGGAAGAAGGTACTGGACAAGTATCAGGATGAGTAAAATGTCTAGATTATATGAAAAAGAGTTGAACTTTATAAAAGACAGATAAACTGAGCCTGATATACAGTGGATGAATTAATTTGTCAAAATCTGACGGTGTAACCAGACAGTTAATATGTTTTCTGCACATTTGTCATATGTCTACTATATGACAATAAAAAAGGAAACATAAAATAGAATAACACAAAGTAACCTCACTTCCCACTCTGAATTTCAAAATATAATGCCATTGCTTCAGCCTGTCTATTCGACTTAATTGCCATTCCTATCATGTTGTTATGGGTATACATTATCACTGCCAGCTTTTGCAGCAGTAGCGACAAAATAGGTTAAAGATTTTTTTATTTACTATTCCTAACTGATAAGTGCATGTACTATCTAAGCTGCTTTGTAGCACAGGATATAGATTTGCCTGCTAGTCTTAAGTATGTGGCTGTGGGCGACACCTTATTTCTGTATTATTGTTTTAGATTCTAATATCCTGGCTGAACAATCACAAGTAAAAACAAAACTGAATGCTTGAGTAAATGCCCTGGACAACTTGGGGCTTTTAGCTAAGAACAAAGCTTTGTGCATCAGTAAATCTGCACATCTGAGACATTTAATAAGAACAAAATAGTATGCTTCAGTAAGTGTCCATACAAATGGAGCTTTTGTGCAAAAACAACATTGTAGGCTTCAGCAAATGTGCAGGACAGCAGGAGTTTTAAAGTAAGAATACAACTGCATGTTTCAGTGAAAGTTTTCATCAACTAGGGCTTTTAAGCAGCTTTATAAACTGCTCTAGAAAAACTATTTTCTTCCAGAAAGTATATATATATATATATATATATATATATATATATATATATATATATATATATATATCTATATATATAAATCAAAACTTCACATAAAATGAAGCATGCAGAAACCCGCATGCAAACTTACTTTAGCTCATGATTTTATATCTTCATTTGTTCTGAGACTTGACTGTGTTCTTCTTTACACTGGCATCATACATTCACTTGTACTCATACACTACGAACCCTAAAGCTCCTTACTCTTTTCTTTAAACATTGGTTGGACTTCAGTATAATTTGCTGTTAGGTTTACTATGAAAAATCATGTCTCATTTATTCAACAAACAATCATTTTCACTCAAAACCTGTAAAACTGTGGATGTTCCCTACTCAAAACAGCAACACTGTCAAGGTCACAATAAGGAAAAACATTTTTGTACGGTGACAAGCTCCCCAGCACCCACTCCCAACAAATTTAGGGAATAGGGTGAAAGTGAGAACACATCAGCAATCACCATCTAGCTCTTCTCCAAGTCTAACCACCATTACAAGTCACCGGCAACCATCAAGTGACAACGTTTTGAGTCTTGATCAACTGACCAGTGACAAGCAGTAAGGCTAGCCTTAGTCTTCCAGTATATAAAGGCTACAAAAACATTGTCTCTGGAACATGATGGCACCTTTTACAGTCTACATTCTTAGATTCTTCTTGGTGTAAATATGTTTAAGTAATTTCAAACATTAATCTTTTTTACCAGTGTTTTCCTGTAAGGCCAATTTTCCAAACCTTTCTATTGACAGTTTTGCATGTGCAGAATTCACTTTTATTTATTTCTCATATTTTAATCTTTCCTTTACATAGGGACATTTCTGAAACTATCTTCAGTATAACAAGTTGTAAAGCAAAACTGTGTAATGTTTTTCTGTAACATCTGCCTGCTAGCTGCTACACTGTAGCCTAGGTAAGTCGCCATTGATTAATGATATTATGCATCATTCTTAATGTTATTTTGAATTAATGAGCATAACTTCTCATTTTCTGATTAAAGTACTCTCTCATCAAAATTCTTAAAGTTGACTTCACCTATTACCTTTAATTCCCATTTTTTTGCTACTCAGCGTCTGGGAAACTGGGTGGTAATTTAATTTACTTTGTTATACTATATTGCCTGCATCTAATACTCCCATGTTAGAAATGCTCAAGTTTCTGCTTCTGTCTGTCCTAAATCTAGCTAATGCTGCTCTAGCAAATAATTATCTACGCATTGAAATTAAATTGAATTGAATTCTGCATTAAAGTTTTCCATTGCTGCAACTTCTGCTCCATACTTAATATGCCACATTTCTTGCATGTCTGTCCTTAACTAGGTTATTGTTCATTGCCAGGGAAAATAGCTGAGTAAACTCTTTACTGACCAAAGTACAACACTATGCTGAATTCTTAACTCTGTGTATGCTGTTCAACTTAACATTTCCAACAGCTGAATTCCAGCTTCACTTATATTCATTCTGACTCATTGTATTCCCTGAAAGTTACTCCAGCCTGCTCCCACAGACTTTATACTTCAGCCTCTCATCCACAAAAAGTATAACAACCTCTGTATTTACATCTCTGACTCCTGCTTTTATAGCAACAAATACGTTATGTTTTCTAGTCCTTCGGCCATGTATTCTCATCCTGTCCTCAGCCATGTCTGCTGAAAAAATCCCTACTACCCTGCATTTGCAGCTCATAATCTTCACCCTCCTACTTTCTTCAGTGACTTCTGAAAAAAAAGGATAATTTGCAAAGGTTCAGTTTGGTACACTCACTTCTTTCCATAATGTATCCTTCCTTCCAATATTCACTAAAGTAAATGTGTTTATTTGTTAATTAGATAGGTAAAGTGACCTGAAAAGCTTTTACAGTCATATCAAGGCACAGCAGAAGTGCCAAGGACATCAGCACAGTAATTAGATGATTTCATGGAATTACTTTGACTCACAGGCAGATAGAGGACAAAATATCACTGGCTACAGAAATAAACACATCTGCAGTGACTATTGCTATCAAGCAAGCACATCCAGGTTCATTTCTACTTGTGATATTGCAGTAAAGTTGCATTCATATCTGATTAGCACTGTTAACGTCTTTGTCTCTTAATAATACTGTTAATTTATTTTCCTCTTACATTATATTCTATTGCAAAAGGATCACACTCCACACTCTTGCTTCCTAAACTACTTCACAAACAGCTCATATTGCCTCATCATTAATTATATATATATATATATATATATATATATATATATATATATATATATATATATGGGTCTACATTGTTTCATTGAATCTCATTTCACTGAATTTCATTTCATTCCGACCACTTCGCTGAAAACTCAAATTAATGAAAATTAATTTCACTGAACTGCAGTTAGTATATATGGCACCGTGTAGAGTACTGTAAGGCAAGTAAAAGGTATATGCCCTTTTCCCCACTGTAGTGTGATCCTGGAGTTACTATATATAGTTAGGGGGGTGTGGGTGGCACAGCCCCCCACATTGGGAAGTATGGGTGGGCATAGCCCCACACTTAGTTTGAATACATATTGTCTTCTGGAGAGAATTAATCACTGGTTTTGTAACTATGCATGTTTATTGTTTAAAATGTATTGTTTTGAAATTTTTGGTAAAATGAAATATAAAATAAACAAGGTGGGGAGGGCTCACCCCCCACACCCCCCTTAACTATATATACTAACTCCAGGATCCCACTACAGTGGAGAAAAGGGCATATACCTTTTACTTGCCTTACAGTACTCTACACAGTGCCATGTATACTAAGTTCAGTTCAGTGAAATGAGATTCAGTGAAATGAGTTTTCAGTGATGTGGTTGGGGTGAAATGAAATTCACTGAAATGAGATTCAACAAAACAAAGTAGACCCATATATATATATATATATATATATATATATATATATGTGTGTGTGTGTGTGTGTGTGTGTGTGTGTGTGTATATATATATATATATATATAGATAGATATACATACATGCATACACACATGTAGTTCTCTTTAAACAGTTTTATTTGCTGGAGCTTCAGTGTTGTGTTCTGGGGTACGCTCTCGCTTGTCACAGTCTGCTGTCAGTGCTACATACTTGTTAAACCCCAGGATGACCAGAATTGTCTCTTGTAGTTTTAAATAATGCTGACTGTTGCCTCACTCCCTAACCTCAAATCCAGCTCCACCTGTCTGCACCTTTATCCATTCTACATAGAAGTTTTTATTAGTGTTCTAGAGAACTTCCCTGAGCTCGTCTTATTGAGGCAGCACTGCACAGAATTGTTATGCTTCTTCCAGCTAACAGAAGGTTGTGCCCTCTTCAATGCTCTCAGGCCCATTATAGTTTTTTTTTTTTGGTTGTTACAGTTCCAGTCCATTGCATCAGTTCCTCTTGGCAACCATTTAGTTTCTCAAAGATAAGTTCGCCACTGAACCTTTGACTGAATTTTGAACACTGAATAAGAGCAGTTTTTTTTTTTTGCGCTTTATTTTTATAACGCATGTAAGATATGCCAGCATAACTACCTGGAGTATTTTCTGTCATTTGACTATCACACTGATTTATACAGCTGCTTTTGTTAAAAATGTATTTATAAAGTTGTTTGTGTTAAAAGTGCATCAATAGTGGGTCCTGCTGGACAGAAAAGAGATATACATGTGTGTCAGACAGTATTATTATAACTGATTCAATGTATATGTTTTAACAGAGAGTTCTGGAAGGGAAGAGATTAATCTCAGTCCAGCTAATTTTGAAAAATAGGTTGAAAATGAAATGGGTTGGTTTAGGTCATAAAGACTTTATCTTACAGGTCTGACTGCAGCCAGAGACAAAAATGCCTGGGAAAGCCAGGACTATGAATTTACTGTATTGTCCTTAGGGGTGAACTAACTGCTACCTTGGAAGAGTAGAAGTTTTTCAAAATTTTTTATAGCTTTCAGATGCTGCAACAGATCTTAGCAAAGTCCTGGGTGTGCATTGTACTTTAATTGTAGGAAACTACTTTATACAGTTGTACCAAGGCACTTCCTGTAAACACAGTTCACACTTTTTTTTTCTTTTTTATCTTCTACTTCTGGAAAACTCTTTTTCCTTTTGGTCCTTTATTTTAGGCTGATGAGCCAGTATGGTGAGTTGCCCAGGATGAGGGTTGCAGCCAGTAATTTACAAAGTATACAGACTGGAGATATAATGCACCCTGCTCCTTATAAGGCATAGGTCACATTACAGCACTCTGGTGCACAGAATCTTACTCCAATTTCTTCCCTAAAAATGCAGGTAATGCAACAACATTACAGAATAAAGTGCATGTTCTTTCTAAGAAAATTGGCTTTTTGGCAGTACATCATGCAAACTGGCTTTTGTTTAAACAAAAATTCTGTGTTATAGCTGGCAGATTTGCTTACATTGCAGTTCTGTGACAAGCCTCTATAAAACATCATAGTAGGCATTCCCACATAGGTCAATTAACACCAGTGCTGATATAGCAGCAGCCTTATGTGCCACCGGGGTACATTCACATTTTTTTTTTTTTTTTTATCCTTTGTTGACCAGGTTAATCCTACTAGGCTAGTAGCCTCTTTTCAGGGGAGACCCCTGCTGATATTTATATTACTGGGGGAAATTTGGCCAGGGCATCAAGGAACTTATTGTACTCTTTTTGATAGGTGCCATGGGATCCTTTGCATTTATCTGAGCTATACCAACTCAGGCAGATGGGGCCTTGGTTTCACACCTCATCAAAAGGATGACACACTCAGGAGTGCATCACCCCCCTTATGCTGCACTCCAGTATCAGAGCTTCATTTATCTGGTGTGGGAAAAGAACACAAAGCCTTCTGCACCAAAGGTGAGTATGATACCTGTTGTGCCACTGACACACAAAAATACCAATATGCAGTACTGTCAAGTAACAGTACTACTACCAGGTAGCCAGAACCACAAAGGTTCATTAACTTCAGCCTCCCCACATCATCTAGACTACTTTTTCTTGTTTTCTCACACTGCCTCTTATTCTTCAGGTCTTTCCTATATCCTTTCAACACTTGCTAACTGTCCAAGACTGCACTGTAATTAAATTAGGAGTGTGAGGGGGTGTCTAGGCCCCCAGAAGTCATGGGATTCTAGATGCTCTGAGCTGCATTTTATGGCTTTCTTCTAAGTTGTTTACCCAGAGACAACCTGTACAAAAATGGACTAAGACAATAAATTCACTCTTTTTTATCAAAGGAAGATAGTTTTTCCAATTCTTAATGCCCCAAACTGACAAAACAGTAGTTCCCATGAAACTGAAGAAACAAATGCTTGCAAGAATACACTCCCTTCCTTCCTCTATATCCTGCCCCAAAAATAATAGATGCACACACACACACACACACACACACACACACACACACACACACACACACACACACACACACACACACACACACATACACACACCTAAAGAAATCCTGGAAGAATGCCCATTTGTCTATGGCATGCCTTTGGGGTGCTGGAAGAAAGCAGAGTACCAGAATAAAACCACACAGAAGGAGCCACAGGCAAGAACTCAACCACAGAGGTTGCTGTGACATGGCAATGCTACTTGATGTACAACTGTGAAAATAGTCAGTTACTTTCATAACAATCTTGCCCAGACTACCAAAGATAGCCACTTATTGTGTATAATGATGATGATGTTCAACTGTGATAAAAAGTGAAAGTAATTATGTCCTGTTCATTACTCTTAAATAGACTGTAATAAGCTCTCCATACACACACACACACACACACACACACACATATATATATATATATATATATATATATATATATATATATATACACGAGTTCACTATGAAATCTCAAAATACTGAAATCCCAAATTTCAGTATTTCAAAATTACATAGCCGAAACCTTCAAATCCCGAAAACCCATAAGCGCGAAACTCAAAATCCCGAACCTACACTACACACAGAGCACACACATAAACATACACATAACTTCCCCCCAAAAGCACACAGACATACCTAGACCACATATAAGCAGGGGTGCAAGTGCCCCTGCACCCTCACATCCCCCTACTTATATATACTAACTCTGAGATTGCACAATCAGACACTCAAAGGTAACTCACACCCACAAATATCACAGTCCCTCGCACACACACATCACAGTCACAACACACACTGACATACACTAAAGCCCCTAACCAACACATTTACACATACATACATACCTGAACTAACACCTAACCATTCAAACACCACAACACCAGAAGTGCTAATTCAAAATCTCCGTACTTCGGGATTTTGAATTTCGCGCTTCTGGTGTTTCGGGATTTCAAGGCTTCGGTGTGATAATTTTGAAATACTGAAATTCGGGATTTCAGTATTTTGAAATTATGAATAGAACCCATATATATATATATATATATATATATATATATATATATATATATATATATATATACACATACAGAAACATAAGCCAAAGCCATTGTAATGATTGTTTTACACTGATTTCAGCAAATATGGTACATTGTCTGATAATGCTGCTTTCATGCCAAATTAATAACTGTTTAACAGTAATCAAACGTCAGCAAGCATAAGTCACTTTTATCTAAAGGCAGCACCTACACCCATCCATTACAGTCACTTTATTGGCTTAATACACCCCAGATGTCTGAATGCGAAAAAAGTAGCCACAGTAAAGTATTCCAACTTACTTCATACAAATGTTCACTATTTCTGTAAATCCAGATTGTCTTGAAATTATTCCAGAAGATTATTGTTATGAGCTGTTAATAAACTACTTCCTTCAGTATAGGGTTTGATTCCTCTAACCTCCATTTGACAGTAGACACAGTAATATATTCCAAGTTACTCCACAGAAGTGCACAATAGTCCCACAAAGCTAGATTAATGACTGTTTAAAGTGAGCAATGCAGTTTTTACTTAACATAAATAGCAGTTGAAATAAATGATTCCCACTTGATCCACAACACACCTTAGTCTTGCAAATTCAAAATAAGGAGTCTTGAACAAAGGAAATTAGGGTTAGCCATTTTCACCCACATAAAGTTATCCTTTTCTAACAGTGATAGTCACTTTATTGACCATGTACACCTCCGATATTAAAATGAAATAAAAATAATGGGGGCATTAATTCAGTATTGCTTTCAACTCTATTTTACACAGAAAATAGCTAGTCACTGTAAAGTATTTCTACATGCTGATTCTTTCAGCTTCAGATATAACTTAGAAATGTTTATAGTCTAAGATTAACAGCTTGTACTACTGCTGTGTCACCTATGTCTGAAATTGACCTTTTTGTAGAATCAGGGTTTTCAGAGCCAGCTTGCATGTAAAATTTGTAAATGCAACACTTCTTAGATCAGATATGTTAATTAGTTAATAAGTACTTGATATACCATACTTTATTTATATTACAAGCAGCTTGAGCAACGCATGTGGTCTGCATTTATACATACACCAGCTGTAGCTTGTCAGCCTACCGAATGAATTAGTATTTAGACTTTCATTTGTTGTCTGGGTTCAGCTAAAGTTATGGCCTTGCATTTTTCTTGATCTGCGTGACTGCACATCAACATATCTTGAAAACGTAGGCACAGTTTTTCTTAACCACTGGATGCTCCCACATATCAGCTTTCTAAGATGCACATTGCTGACATGAATACATGTGACAACCTGCATATAAACATTTCACATTCACAACAGATCTGCAGTGATGTTAAAAGACATCCCCTTACTCCACTAGTGCATGGTCTATATTTCTGGTTACTAAATTACCACATGGATTGCTGAATACAAGACAACGATATAGATAGGATATAGTAAAGATTAGTTTAGATGTTTTCTGTATTTATTTGAGACTGACCTGCAATTTTGTTTTTAAATATTTCCTGTGATTCTGACTTCTGAAGTAACTGTGTTGGATTTAGTCAGTATTGTCTTGTTCTTTTATTAATTATTATTAAATATATTTAAACCCATCTTTGTGGCTGATATTTGTGAGGCATATTTAAGCTCTTAGAGTACTTGCATATGTATTTGGTGACACTGTACAGGCCACTCCTAAATAGCCTTGCAAGTCTTGGTCATAACTACCATTAGGATTAATAGTAACATTCCACAGTAGAACTGGACACCCTTTGTAAGGGGCTTATAGTATATGATAAAGAGGGGTTGGTGGTAGTGATAAGTGCAGACATTGTAATTATTGTTCAGCTATTTTGGAAGAGGTGTCCCTGGTGGTTCGTAATAAAAATAAAATTAGAATTTGCTTCAGGAAAGGGAATTGTCAAACACAAAATGTTATTTATTTTGCCAAGTACACTGGATGCCCCAGTTTTTATGTGGGTAAAACTGGGATGCATCTCAAAGACAGGATATATGATCATGTGTATGCGATCAGGAAAGAGGATGTATAATAATGCACTATTCAGGCATATTAGGGATAGTGTGGGCTGTTCCCCTTTTAAATTTTCCCTATTAGAAGTTTTGAGTCATTCTAATACAGGGGGAAATTTGAATACATTGTTAGGTGAAAAAGAGGTGAGATGGCAAATACTTTTAAATGCCACCACACCACCAGGCATTAATGAACATATTTCCATCAAGCCGGTGCTACAAGTTAGGATATAAGTGAATTCTAGCTTTTATATTTTGAATTTATTCTTTAAAATACTTTTTAATAATATATTCACTTACAAATTTAACTATTTTAGAAGATATCATTATTTACTGTATACAGGATATGATGTCAATGTAATTATATTGGATCATGAATTATGTATTATTGTGCAGATTTGATTGGTTGAGTAGAGTATTTAAACTGTTAGGTCATTTTATGCTGTGTTCTGATGAAGTCTATGATTTTTATATGAAAGCGCTAAACTAATTTATCGAATAAATAACAGTTTTTACAACTTCTTGTCTCCTTGAGCCCTCACAGTTCATGGTATTCTCGTAGTAATTTTTCTTGTTCTGCAGTATTGTTGTCACTATGAGGATTGTGTTTTTTCTACCTTATAGTCTGGGCAGAAGGGGGGCATAGCTAGTAATCCTGTGCCAGACTTCCCCAGGATTGTATGCGTGGTTGTATATAAATCAGATCTCAAAGTGTGTGTGTGTCAGCTACATGGGCAGGGACACAAAGCACTGGTTGGAGAGAGAGGGTGCTGGAGGTCTTGGCTTCACTCCTCAGTTGAGATCTTAACCATAAAGCTGTGCCAGTGGGAAGTCTTATTGGGGATCTGGAGAAAGAGGGGGAAACCAGCTCTCAGACTGACTGTGATCTCTGTGTGCCCTTAAGGGAAACTATACTTTACTGTGTGTTTGCTTGTAATCCTCCCATTGTGTACGTTCCTCAGTGTTGCCAGTGATGAGGCTCCTTGATTACTGGGCCAGTGCAGGGGCATCACATATTAATTGGTTAGCAGTGGTGAGATATCCATATCACATATTAATTGGTGGCAGTGGGTTAGCCATATCACATATTAATTGGCTTGTAGTGGTGTGGATATTTAATTCCTGTAGCCTGTGTACAGTGGTCACTGAACATGTTTGTACTCTCAGTCAGCCATGCAGTGAACATTCAGAGTTCATATCACAATTGTTTTTGTTTTGTTTTTTTTAGCTTAGTTAGTAAGGGAGAGCAGGCAAGCATGTCAGCAGAGGAGTATGGCAAGCTAACAATGAGCCAGTTGGCTGAGAAGTGCCAGGTTAAAGGACTGGTGCATGCCAATCTGACTAAAGCAGACATGATTGCAGCTTTAGTCACAGCTACATTGCAGAATAGCAACCAGGAGGACAATCAGACTGGCCTTGGAGATGTACAACTCTCAGAGAATGGACAGTTCAATCTTTCCATAGAGGACTTAAAAATCCATCTATTAAAGAGACTTGAGCTGGAGGCCAAGCATTTGGAAAAGGAAGCAGCAGAGAGACCAAAATATCTGGAGGCTGAGGAAAATGAGAAACTGAAATGGCTGGAGGCTGAGGAGAAGGAGAGGCAGAGGCAACATGAAAAGGAGATGTTGACTCTTCACCAGAGTCATAGATGTAATGGGGAAGGGAGTAACTGAACCCCAGAAGCAACAAAGGTCAGTAAATTTCTTCCACAATTTACAGAGGGGGATAATTTTGATAGTTTCATTCATATGTTTGAGAGGGTATGTAAACAGCATAATGTTGACCAAGGGCTCTAGGTATGGTTCCTGACCCCTTTACTCCATGGTAAATCTGTAACTGTAATTTCTAAACTGTCTGATACTGATTGTTTCAATTATAATGTTGTAAAGAACTGTCTTTTAGAATGTTTTACGTTAACGCCTGAAGCTTATAGAAAAATGTTTTGTGAGTATAGATGCAAAGCAGATGAAAGTTTGTGTGAATATTTTGCTGAACTGAGCACTTATTTTCATAGGTGGGTGAGTGGATGTCAGGTCACCACTTTTGAAGGGCTGGCTGACCTTTTGGTGAGGAAACAAGCCCTTAGCACTTTGCCTGAGGTCATGAGAATCTGGTTAGCTGATAGAAAATGCAATACTGCAGATGAGTTGGGGAAGAAGGGAGACCTATACTTATTAAGCAGGGCATCACTGCACAGGAAAGGGACACCCAATGCTGCTCATGGGTCTAAGGGAACCCATGATGGGCA
Source organism: Protopterus annectens (assembly GCF_019279795.1). Taxonomy (NCBI): domain Eukaryota; kingdom Metazoa; phylum Chordata; order Ceratodontiformes; family Protopteridae; genus Protopterus; species Protopterus annectens. The sequence goes on from NC_056735.1 coordinate 1,823,649,998, forward strand.
GCCCAGACTGCCCAACAGAGTAACCCAGTAGCAGGCGAAGCCACTAGTCCAGGTATACATCCAGGACCAAGGGCTAAATGTTTTAAATGCAACCAGTGGGGCCATGTAGCATATAGATGTCCATGGAGGCAAGGTGGGGAACAAAAGGTGGGAGAGCCAGTAAGTGGGAATGACAAAATGCCAACAGTAGGTTATCTTGAGACAACAAGGGTACCAAACTACCACGAGAGGTTATATCCTATCTTGGAGGGAAAAGAGGCCACTGCTAAGAGAGACACATCCTCTGACCTAACCATTGTGAAGCCTGCAACGGTTACAGAGGAGCATTCTTTGCTTGGGCAGTCTACTCCAGTAACAGCTTTAGGAGGGACCCCATTCCAAATACGTTTGGTTAGGGTTCACCTTAACTGGGAGGGTGGAAAAGGAAGCCAGGAAGTAGGTGTGTTTGAGGATACCCCTGCAGATGTCCTGATAGGGAATGTTTTTTTTATATAACACTGTTTTATTGATTTTCATAGCTCAAGAAATTATTACATTATACAGATAATTATTCATTAACATGACATTAAATACTCAACTATGTACAATTATATACAAAGTGCTCATAACTAAAACAGCTTTGTTCAACATATTACATTTTGTCTAATAATTTTTTTAATTTCAACCAAGATAACTTTCTGTGGGTCATTCTTGTTGTTCTATAGTTAAGAGTTTCAAGTTCTCTGTTACATACCGTCTTGGCCAATAGTATAAACTCAGTAAAAGAGACAGTCACTTTACTTTTCCAATTTGAAGTAATAACTTTCCTTGCTATTGCCAAGATGGACCATAAAAGATGTATTTGTGACTTTGGTATACAATCTGGTATTGGGGCATTGAGTAATAAAAGTGTATTTGTAATTATGCATTTGTCAGTCCACAATGCCTTTGTAAAATCTCTAAATTTCAGCCAAAAAGGAACAATCATTTTACATTCAAGGCACATATGTATCCAATCTGCACAGAGACTCTCATCACATCTCCAACAATTATGACTAGTTTTATTCAATATTGTTGCAATTTTCTGCGGAGTAAAATAATTCCTGTGTATAAATTTCCATGTAAATATTTTCTAATATAAAGATGATGTTGTATGATTTATCGACCTAAGTGTTAATAATTTGTCATTATCAGAGAAGCTAAATTTGTTAGTATTTTCTATAAAACTCCATAGAGAACCATCATGCTGTTTTAAGTCAGCCCTAAATGTCTTATAGATCTTAGATAAAGAAAACCCCATGCTAAATTGTAAAGAATTTAATTCACACAAAAGTAAAATTATTTTAGACTGAGGTGAAGTATATGACACTTGACTTGTTTTAAATTCCTTTATTAGATATTCTCTGAAGATATGAATATTTAACCAATTATTTTGATTTACGTTGTATCTTGCTAAGCGACTTATAGTGTCAAGAATATTATTTATACTAAGGAATTGGTGCCAGTAATTTAACCCATTGCCTTTCATTTCTATTATTTTGTTTATATTGAAAGAATCTAAGCAATTGTTTGTGAACACTATTGGGAACATTAATATTGAGAAATGTCTTGTTATGTAATGTGTGTTTATAATTTTCTTAAAATTGTTTAGTATATAACTTATGCAATATGGTAGCTTCTCATTTTTGCTTTCTTTATATACTGAATCTTTCACTATTAAAAACAGTTTATTATTTTCAGTAAAAAAGTCATTGTTTATTTTTTCATCTATATTAGATAATAAAATGTTTGTATGCAAATCTTTCCAATTTGATGTGTAGTTATTACTTAGCCACTTACTTATGATATGAATTGTAACTGAATCAGCATATAGTTCTAAATTCGGGAATGTGATTCCACTTTTTTTCCCAATCTCTATTGTACCAATAAAAACTTAATTAAAAGTGAATTTAATTGTTTTGTTATTTTTTTTGGAGGGCTAATAATTATAGATTGAAACAAATACAAAACTTTAGGAAGAATACACATCTTTATTAGTATTAGTTTTTCTTCAAAAGTAAAGAACATTTTATTCCACTTGTCTATATATTCTTTGACTTTATCCAATAGATTTCTATAGTTAACTTGTGTCATTTCTTTCCAACTAGGCTTTATATACACACCTAGATATTTAATAGACTCATTTCCCCAGTTAAAGTTATTATATTTTCTCCATTCTGAACTTACTTTACTATTTATTAATAATGTTTCAGATTTATTATTATTGAACTTTAGGCCAAAACATTTCTCAAAAAGTTCTATATCATCTGCAATATGCCTTATTGAAGAGTTTAAATTACCTATGGTTAGTATTATATCGTCAGCAAATAATTGCATTTTTGAAGAATAATTTGAATTGAGTGAAACTGTTTATGTTATCATTTTTTCTTATGTAGTTTGCAAATGGCTCTACTGATAATGCAAATAACAGAGGCGATAACAGGCAGCCTTGTTTAGTTCCTTTTAGTATTTGAATTTTGTTAGATAAGAATGCCCCGATTTTAATATATGACAGAATTTTTGTGTAAGGTATTTATTAGTTCTATGAAATCATTGGAGAAATTAAAAGTTTCTAATACTTTAAATAAATATGTCCAAGATAGAGAGTCAAATGCTTTTTCAATATCTAAACTAATTATTGATAGTTCTTTTTTTTCTTATTTGCAACATCTATCAGGGTTAAAAGCCTAATAACATTGTCTTGAACTTTTCTATTCAAAATAAAACCTGCTTGATCATTTTCTATTATTCTCGGAATTAATTGATTTAATCTTTTAGTAAGTATTGAGGTGTAGATTTTATAATCTACATTTGATAATACAGTACTCTCTGTGCATGCAGTTACATGCAGTCAGACTTGGAGACAAGCATGTGGGTCTGGGAGCCTGGGGGAAACACAGACAGACTGCACACTTGCAGCCAGGACTGGTGAGGTGGTTACTTCAGGGAGGGAGGCTACCCTGTAGCAGTGAGACTGAAGCTGAGCTACAGCTGCTTGTGGATACTGATTTTCCCTTGGACAGAGTGACTGAAAGGGCAGAGGTGAATTGTAGTACCTAGGATGACAGTGAGGCACCACTGTCAGAGGATCCCAGACTTCCTGTGGAAGGGGAGCTGGGAAGGGTTACAAAGAGAGAGTTGAGACAGGCTCAGATGCCAGACCCTACATTACAAGGCCTGAGAGGTAGCTAGTGAGGCATCTGATTTTCAAGGGAAGGGGGAATCTGTATACTGGGACAAAGGATTACTGTATAGAGACTGAACCCCTGAGGGAGGGCTAGAGGGTGAGAGGATACAGCAGTTGGTTGTGGCCACAGCCTACTATCTGGGACTTCTAGCCATAGCCCATGATATTCCCTTTGCAGGTCATATGGGCATAAAACATACAAAGAGACATACTATGCAGAACCTTTATTGGCCTGGGATTTCCAGAGATGTAACAGGGTACTGCAGGAACTATAAGCAGTGCCAGAAGGTTGGCAAGGCAGGAGACAAGGTGAAAGCTCCTTTGCTGTCTTTGCATGTGATTGAGGAGCCATTTCAAGGGTAGCTATGGATATTGTAGGGCCTCTGGGTACCCCAAGTTCCACAGGGAAATAGTATACCCTAGTGGTAGTAGATTATGTGACAAGATACCCTGAGAGAGTGGCTCTGTTCTCCATTGAGGCAGAAAATGTGGCAAATGCTTTGTTAGAACTTTTCAGCAGGGTAGGTTTCCAAAATAAATACTGACTGATAGAAATGCCAATTTCATGTCAGACCTGTTAGCTTGTCTGTGGAAGCACTGTGGGGTGAAGAACCTGAAGACCACCCCCTACCATCCCTAGACTAATGGTCTTGTTGAGAGGTTAAACCCTACACTCAAAATGATGCTGCAGGCATTAGCAGACCAGTTCAAGAGGGAGTGGGGCAAATATTTGCCCAGTCTGTTGTTTGCTTACAGAGAGGTTCCCCAGGAATCCACAGATTTTTCACCCTTTGAGTTGTTGTATGGGAATAGGGTGAGGGGACCTCTAGATCTGATTTGAGATGAATGGGAGGGTGAGTGTAATTCCCACAAAGAGTCTGTTGTAGCATATGTCCTAAACCTCATGGCAAAGCTCAGGAAACTCATGGGCTTGGCCCAGGAGAACCTGGCAGAAGCCCAACAGCAGAAAAAGGTCTGGTATGGCAGGAATGCTCGAGCTAGAGAGTATGCTGTAGGAAATCAGGTAATGTTCTCATTCCTGTCAGACACAACAAGCTGCATGCAGCTTGGAAGGGACCCTACAAGGTGGTAAGGAAGGTCAATGATGTTAATTACATGGCAGAACTGCTAGGGAGGAGGTAGGAGCACAGATTGTACCATTTTAACATGATGAAACCTTACCATGACAGGGAGGCCCTTGTGCTGAGTATTTCCAGTGGGTGGCAGGAGGAGTCTGAGGGGGATCTGGTGACTGATCTCCTCAGTGAGGCTCAGACTGAAACCTCAGTGGAAGGGGTAGCAATGTCCCAGCAGCTATCCCCACCCAGGTTTGAGAAATCCCTGCAGTGTTACAGGAGTTTGGGGCATGTTCACTGGGAAACCAGGGTGCACCCACCTGGTGTAGTGCCATGTGGATACAGGACCCCAAAGGCCTATTAAGCAGGCCCCTTATAGGGTGCCTAAGAGAGTCAAACAGACTCTGAGGGAGGAGATACAGGAAATGTTGGAACTAGGGGTAATTCAGGAGTCCAGCAATCTCTGGGTCTCCCCAATGGTGCTGGTATCAATGATGGATGGCAGCACCAGGTTCTATGTGGACTACAGGAAATTAGTCACACAGTCAGATGGGTACCCCATGTCTAGGACTGGCAGGTGCCCTTTACTCCCAATGCTAGAGAGACGTCAGACTTTGTGACTTCTTTTGGCATGTATGATTTCAAGAAGATGCCCTTTGGGATGAAAAATGCCCGAGTGACTTTCCAGAGACTGGTAGATTGTATCCTAGCAGGAGCAGGAAATTTTGCACTTGCATATCTAGATGATATTGCCATCTACAACCATTCCAGACAAGAGCACCTTCAGCATGTCAGGGATAGGGCTGGGCAGACTACAGTGGGCAGGGATGACCATTAAGTCCAGCAAATGTCAGGTGGGTATGGCAGAGATCTACCTGGGCCATAGAGTGGGGAGTGGTAAGATCAGGCCAGAACCTGCCAAAGTAGAAGCCATTCAGGCATGGCCTGCCCCTGTTACCAAAAAGCAGGGGATGGCATTCTTAGGGACAGCAGGGTACTACAGAAAGTTTGTCCCCAGTTATAGTGCCATAGCTGATCCACTCACAGACTTGACAAGAAAAAACAATCCAGATAATGTAGTGTGGATCCTAGCATGATAGCAGGCATTCCAGAAGCTTAAAGGAGCTTTGGGAGGACTCCCTGTGTTAGCCAGTCCAGATTACAGTAAAGAATTTGTTGTGCAGGTGGATGCTTCAAACAATGAGGTGGGGGCTGTACTTAGCCGGGTTTCCTCAGAGGGAGAACAGTGCCCAGTGATATATCTCAGTCATAGGCTCTAACTCAGGTAGGAATGTTATGCAGTTGTAGAAAAAGAATGCCTAGCCATAGTGTGGGCATTGCAGAAACCTCAGCTTTATTTGTATGGAAGGAAATTCGCTGTAGTTCCAGACCACAATCCCTTAACATGGCTACACTGAAATAGCCAGCAAAATGCCAAGTTACTAAGGTGGAACCTAAGGTTGCAAGCATATGATGTGACAGTGCAGCACCACAGTGGGGTTAGCAATGCCAATGCAAATGGGTTGTCAGGACAGGAAATGGGGTAAGGTATTCCCAGATAGGCTCAACTGTCTCAAGCAACATTTCTCAAAGGTCATTTGAAAAACTAACTTGAGTTTTCAGGGAGGGGAGAAGTGTGACATTGCCAGTCCAGCTATCTGGAATTTTCTAAATAATTATATGTCATTTGTGAATATTGATATGATTTATACAGAACTGTATGTTATGTACTGAGATTCAAGAAAGTAACCACAGCATACCCTGCTGGAACATAATAGATTAACTTACAAAACTTCAAGAAAATCAGTTGAAATTGTTTTACGATTGTGTTATCTCTCAGTTTCAGTGAAGAAGACACAATGTCAAGAGCTAGAGGTTTTTTTATTGTCTTGGAGAGAAGTAGTTACTAAGTTTAACTCATCCACTCCAATGGATATCAGGAAGTTTGCACTGTAACTTCCAATGGGCAGAGCCTAAGCCTTTTGACAGAATCAAATTATGTCTTCACATTTCAAACAAATGTTCATATCTCTGGAACCATAGGGGTTATGCAAGAAGTATAACTGGCAAATCCTTCAGCACAAACTATTTTTATAGTGGTAGTATTCTTTAGGTTCTGGGTCTTACACTGAGTTTTGTAAGTCACAGTAAATAGAGTAATTTTTGCATTTCTAATATTTTGTAAACAACCTGGTATATCTCAGCAACAACTCAAGTTACACATATACTGTCAGCATCTTTTTATTCATCTAGCTGAGAGCTTTAGTATGAGGCTAAGTCTGTCTGCATTATTTGGTTGTTGAGATATTTGAAAAATATGAAAATATATCTATATAAACTGATATAATAAAAACAAGTAATATCTCTTTACCTGCACTAGACAGAGGTCAAATATTAATGCAATTGAGTTTGCCATCATGTAAGCTTTAAGATGAAATCTTTTAAAATCTTGTACATAGCATGGTTTGGAATTACTAATGCAAATATTAACAAGCAATACTGGATGCTTAGAGGCATCAGTAGGAGTTAACTGGAGACGTCACTCGGATGTAATGAGTTAAAATGCAAAAGCTGCTTTATGCCTTCCTAGTAGCTGCACATCTGAGAGATATGCATTTCTAACACAGAGATGTTAAAATTCTGTTAGTATCTGTTTAGCCTGGAACTGAAGCCAGGTGACAAAAAGTGAGGTCATCCAAATTGTCCCAGCAGTAATATTTGATATTGATTTAAGAACTCTCTCAGAGAGAGACCCTGAATTTTGTGTTTTGTCTTGGACCTAGCAACAACATCCACTCATCATCATCATCATCATCATCATCTGCACTTCCCTTGTTAATAGTAACTAACTAGATTATAGTAATTTATTTTGGATATAGATAGGAATATAGTAATGATTAGTTTAGATGTTTTTTGTATTTATTTGAGACTGCCCTGCAATGTTGTTTTAAAATATTTCCCGTGATTCTGAACTCTGAAGTAACTGTGTTGGATTTAGATTATTGTATTGTTCTTTTATTATTTATTATTAAATACATTTAAACCTATCTTTGTGGCTGATATTTGTGAGACATATTTAAGTTCTTAGAGTACTTGCATATGTATTTGGTGACACTGTACAAGCCAATCCTAAATAGCTGTGCAAGTCTTGGTCACAACTACCATTTGGATTAATAGTAACATTACACAGTAGGACTGGACACCCTTTGTAAGGGCCTTATAGTAGCTGATAAAGACGGGTTGGTGGCAGTGATAACTACCTTACAGTCTGGGCAAAAGGGGGCATAGCTAGTAAACCTGTGCCAGCCTTCCCCAGGAGTGTTTCTGTGTTTGTATAAATCAAATCTCAAAGTGTGTGTGTGTCAGCTACATGGGCAGGAACACGAAGCACTGGTTTGACAGAGAAGGGGCTGGAGGTCTTGGCTTGACCCCTCAGCTGAGATCTTAACTCTAAAGCTGTGCCAGTGGAGAGTCTTATTGGGGATATGGAGAAAGAGGGAGAAACCAGCCCCCAGACTGACTGTGATCTCTGTGTGCTCTGTGTAGGAAATTGTACTTTACTGCGTGTGTACTTGTAATCCTCCCATTGTGTATATCCCTCACGGTTGTCAGTGGTGAGGATTGAGGTTCCTTGATTACTGGGCTAATGCATGGGCATCACAAATGTAACTGATATTGCCTTAGCCTAAGTAGCTGATAGGTGCTGTTAGCTCTGCTGGTATAGGTTAATAGAGTAGGGGGGGTAGATTTGTGGGTGATGAAAAATGTGGGAGAAGAGTTTTTGAGTGGTGTCTGCTGTATAGATGGAAAGAAACATGCTGTAGGGACTGAGTGCTATTTAGCCTGGGCTGCTACAGGAGCAAATCCATTTACTAGAGAGTTGGTCATTGAGCATTTTTTAAATTGATTTAGGTTGGTAGTATTTAGAACGTGTTGGGGAACTGAGTTCCAAAGTTTGGAAATATAGTGGTAGTAGAGGGCATCACTGGCTTTGTTATTGCTTTTGAACACTTGGAGGAGTGTTTTGTGTGAGGATCAGAGTTGTTGAGTGTTGGCATATGGTTGCAGTAATTGTTGTAAAGCTGGGATTCTGTTTGGTTGGTATATTAGCTGGTGGGTGGAAATGAGTTGGGTATAGGTTAGCTGTTGTGGGAGTTCTAGCCATTTTGTTTGTTGTACAGCAGAGGAGTGGTGGGACCTGTGAGGAGCTTGTGGCAAACTTTGCTATTTTGTTGTAGTATGACTCAAGTTTGGTAAGGTTTGGTAAGGTCATTTTTTTAAGGTTGGTAAAGATGGGAGTAGCATAGAGAAGAGTGGCTAAAAGATGAGTCCTAGCAATGTTTAGTTTAGCCTGGCTAGTTAGGAAAGGTTTAATTCAGTAAAGAGAGCCTAGTCTGATTTGTGTTTTTTCTTTATAGTTTGTTTAGATCATGGCTAGGACAAAGCAGTATGGCATCTTCCCCATAAGGGTGTCCAACACAGCCATACGTGTTTTGAACAGGGGCACCTTAGCACTGACATCACCCTACTTCACCCATTCCCTTTGCAATTTTAAATATGTATACACCTGAATAGAGTGACTATACTTCCAAAAAAACTGTGGTTGTTGATTGTGTTAATTTGAGGTGTTAAGAATGTTTCAAACCCATATCTCATTGGTGCATTACTGTCTTACATTCTGTAGTAATCCAGGGCGCTGTTATATTTTTATATTTTTTATTTTCTATTACAGAGAAGGAGGTGATTTAAAATATCCAAATATGTCCAGGAATTTTTCATTAAAGTATTTGCATCATTGAGAGGGAGAGGAGTAACTATGATCCAAGTCGGTGTTTAAGCACTGTTATAAAATTTTAGTTATATTTTTTTGTTAAGTATGGTGCACTTACTGGGTCTTTTCCTACAGGTTCTTTTCTTCTTCTTCTTCTTCTTCTACTACTTGCTTGGTTGGGCTGAACTTGTATCCCTGGTGCAGCACAGTCTCCTCCATGTCCCAACTTCCACCTGCCTGTCTGCACTTATTAATGCAGCTTCACTTGATGCTTAGTCTCTCTGGGCTGAGGTCACCAGCATCCAAACTGGCAAAAGTAGGACTCCCACCAGAGATGAGTACATCTGAAGGGCACTACTGCTGCTTACAGAGACAGGCTTGAATTTTGGTGACATTCTCATCTCCCCAAGCATGCTCAATATTGTCTGAGAGTTGGCATGCAATGGGCTGCACATTTGCCTACACCACATGTAATGTAATGTACTGAATTCCTGACCCTTCTGGACTTAGCGCAATGCATTCACCATTCCCCAGAGAGTCTTACAGGTAAGCATGTCAGAGACATTCATTTGCCAACCCTCACCCCAAAGACAGATGAGCAGGCTTAAGCCTTAGTATTCTTCGTTTACACCACACCAGCCCTGACAGGTGAATGAACCACTAATCAAACTTTGGTTACTTAAGTTATTAGCCAGAGCTTTCTCTCTCTCTCTCTACCAACAGAGCTCTCAAGATCTTTTTGCTCTAACTTTGGATCATTTCCAAATGGCACATCCTACTCACTGATACAATCAGTTGTCACATCACATTTTATTATGTTGTAAAGAGTAATAGCAAGAACCCAGACAAGCACATATTTGCATACTTTTTACCTGTTACCTTATGTGACTTAGTTCATAGGTAATTACTAGGCTTGCAGCCCAGGACTACAAACTCAGAATAAACAGCCTTGAAAAGGTCTATTGAGGAGCTTAGCCCAAATTCCCAGATGCCTCCAAGCACTGTCTGGTTAAGTGACTTGCTCGAGTTAACACAGTCAGCAAATTAGGGCTGTGGGAATCAAACCATGTAACAAAGAACTACAGCTCTCAGCCTTTATCCTCTGCATCAGCTGCCAGACAGTAGTTATTCATATGAGCTGGTTTAGTTTATAATGATGAAAAATCATATAGAAGCACTGATTACTAACTTTGGAATACTCTATAGTTAAATAACAAAGGATGATAGTTTAAGTTTTGATGTTAAATATTTTCCAAGCGAGAACATATTATGTGGTAATCTTTGGTGGCTATAAGGGTTGCAGATACAACTGAAAGTAGTTTTGAAGTTACAATGTTTACTTTGTCAGGGGACAATAACAGTATTTTTAAAATGGGGTGTGTTTAGAGGTTCATAGGTGTGTACTAATGACCAATAGGGTCTTTTTAAGCCTAGCCATGTATCCTAAACCTTTGATAAGTTATGGTACCCTTGATAAGTGTAAGCAGGGGCTTAGGAGATGAAACATTTACAAGCAAGGGCCTGGGAGATGAAGCATTTACAAGCTGCCTGTGTCCGTTACAGACGCCATTTCTAAATCCAGGCTTGGTTTTCAATATTTCTTCCTTTGAGCTAACAAAAGAGCATATCCAGCTACTTAACAAAGGTCTATCGTTTATACCTGCTAAACGAGCAGACCATGCTGAAATGCTTAAAGACCTAAGACCATTAGGCAGAAATTTAACATTAAAAAGCATGTTCAGCAACAATACTGATGAAGTTTCTAGTTACAAGAGACCTAGTACATTTGTCCCTATTATGCACCCTATGGTACAAACCTTTATTAATGTTTGTGAAACTGAATTCAGAACCCTTTTTGAAGAGGGGACCAAGGCTACTTTTTGCAATATGACTAGACAAGACTTTGATGCTCTACATGAACTTAAAAACATGTACTCAATTGACATTAAACCTGCAGATAAGGGAGGTGGGATTGTCATTCTTGACAAAGATTTATATTTAACACATATGAAGGCATTGTTACAAGATGTAAATACCTATCAGTGCATTTCTAAATTAACTGTTACTGGCATAACAGAAAAAGTTTCTTTTGTAATCTTTGATCTACTTATGACAGGATTAATTAATGAATATTTATTTAAATATTTCAACACAACTAATCCTGTAGTTCCTAAAGTCTATGGTTTACCTAAGATACATAAGAATAGGTCCCTTCCACCTATGAGACCTATTGTATCAGGTTGAGGCTGATGTACCGAATCTTTATCAATATACATAGAAAATAACTTACACACACTCCTAGATAGTTGCCATACCATTCTGAAGGATACCAAAACTTTTCTAGAAAGACTACACAATAGACTGTCTACTCTGGATAGTGACTATATGTTTGTCACATTAGACATAGAGTCCCTTTTTACTTCTATCCCTAATGAATGGGGCATTGAAATGATTAGATCTTTCCTCACTCTGAACAAATGTTTCGATGATGATCATGTTAAACTTATTTGTGCTCTATTAGAAATCATATTAGAAAACAATGTTTTTGAAAACGATTTCTCCCTCGAGAAGATTGGCGTAGCAATGGGCACTGCCTGTGCCAACAGCTACGCCAATCTAGCATTAACACACTGGGAACAGTCCACATTTTTATCAGACACAAATGCTTTGTGCGGACATGTCTTTTGGTATATCCGCTTTGTGGATGATATTTCCTGCTATGGGGAGGCAATGCTAGTGAACTTCATCAACTAGTTGATTATATGCATACTAGTTCTGAGTTCCTGAAGTTTAGCTACAAATACTCTTATGATGAAATAGAGTTCCTGGATGTGACACTGAGGAAATCAGAGTTGAATCAAATATGCAGTAGCATATATAAGAAACCAACAAGGAAAAATGCTCTGTTACATAAAAATAGTATGCACCCTAGACATATTTCCTGTAATATGCTAAAAGGACAAGTCTATAGGGTGCTAAGATTACACAACAACGACACCGATGCACAAAATGCCCTATGGATAAGTAAACAAGAATTCTTGGAAAGAGGATATTCTAAACAAGAAATAAACAATGTGATAGATGAAGCATGGACACATAGAGGAGACTGATGCAAACCATATTTTAGAAATGCAGTTAATAAAGAACTAGATAATAAGATTTCCACCACTACTATAGATAAGTTCTGAATTGTCTTTCAGTACTCCAGTGATATCAATGATTATTGTGATATCATAAAAAGGAACTGGAACATCTTACAAGAAGTTCCAGAACTGAAGAACACAATCAGTAACATGCCTGCATTCTCTTTTAGAAATAATAAATCATTGAAACATCATCTTTGCAAAACAATTACTATGAATAGACCATGTGAATCGATGAGAACAGGTACCTTTCCTTGCAGACATTGCTCTGCTTGTCAGTATATTTATTCAAACTCAGTTTATACAAATCCTACTAAGAAATTTACTATTAGAATAAATTATTACACAGATTGTCGAACCACCAACTTAGTCTATTTTGCCTATTGTAAGCAATGTCATGCATACTATGTAGGCAAAACCAATAGACTACTAAAGGACAGGATAGTGGAACACATCATAGATATTAGAAATCAGAAAGAGAATAATGCATTAGCTAGTCATGTCATACTAACAGATCCTCACATACTTTTAAGTTTTTTGCAATTCAAGTCATAGAGGCCAACTTATGAGGAGGAGACATTGACAGCATCAAGGAGGCAGCCGAGCAGAAATGGACACTTTTATTAAATGCAGAGAAACCTCCAGGTCTCAATGGCACCTTCTCTGTTAAACCCTTTTTAAAGTTGAGATGACTCAAACATTGATTTAGTCATGTACATTTTCTTTATTTAGCATGACATATAAAATTTTCATATGTATTTTTTATTATTAGGCATATAGATATTTATTTTAACTTACATCAGGTTTTAAAAGCTTTAACATTTTTGTTCCTTTAAGTGAATCTTTCTACTATGTCTCACTTGATGACATCAGCTAATTAGTTAATTGAGAGTTTGTATATATAATTGTCTTTATTTAGTGTTATTTGTCTAATGAAGCGACAGTTTGTGGTCTTGAAAGCGCTTACCTTATTTTTGTTTTATTAAAGAGCTTTTGGTTGTGTAAGTTGAGTGCATTTATATTTTCTTTTCACTTTGTTTTTTATTGCACTAAACCTTATCCTCAAGCCATTTGTGTGTACTTATGGGGTCCAACAGTGCCTTGTGTGCCAGGCATAGATCCCTCCTCAATAGCCAGTAGGAGACAAAATACAGGGATAGTGCTTTGAGGTGGTCTGCTTAGGTCATGTTACTTACTCCCTGCATTCTTTTGGTGAAGAACCTCTGTGGATGTTCCAAGAGTTGGACAAAACTGGTTAAGTACATACCAAAGGGGGCACTGTACTAAATGATAGGTCTGATATATGCTGACTATAGCAGAACAATGAACTCTTTGGAACTACATGACACGCCTTTGTTTATAACTTGCAGAACATAGAATAATTTCTTCACTATTGTATACATGTCAAAGGCTCAGTTACTGTCTAAATGTGTGCCTGAGTTGCTGACTACTGGGTCAGGAGTGTGTTGTCAATATGATAATTACCACGGGTGGATGACTTCCTGAATCATACTATTATGCTTTTCTTGGCATTCAGTTTCAGTTTGTGGCTCTGACACAAGTTATTTGTCTGTGTCAGCCCTTCCTGGAGAACATTAGTGTCAGTGGAGGATTCTATTATTGCTCCTAATTTGCAATTGTCTGCAGTTTTGGTCAGCTAGTCACCCTTGACATTGGCCTTGATTTCAGAGAAGTAAATGCAAACAAGGAATGGTCCCAGGACCAATACCTGTGGGACTCCACTTGTGTTTGGACTCTTTGTAGAGGTGGACTCCCCAGTTCTAACTTCCTGGGTCCTGTCTGTGAGCCAGTTGGCTATCTACAGGGTGACATAAGTGTTTATACATAATTTCTTCAGTTTATCAACAATGCCTGAGTGAGGTATTGTGCCAAATGCTTTGGCCAGGTCAAGGTAGGCAGCATGAACCATTTTGCCTTTATTCATTCCTTTGGTAGGTAACCTTCTCAAAGACTTCTATCAAGCTAAGTAGGCATGGGCTGCCTTTGACAAAACCAAATTGGGTTGGATGTGTCTGGATGTTTCCTATGTCATTGTTGATCATTTACATGATGATTATTACAATGGCTTTGCATACGAGACCAGTGAGACGTATGGGTCTGTAGTTTCCAGGGTCTGTAGATGGCCCACTTTTGTGCAGATCATTTGCGTGGTACGAAGTTTTTTAGGAAGCTACAGTTAAATAACAATTCCAGTGGTCCTGATAGTTTATGTTTCATGCTATTTAAAAGGCATCCTGGGATATTGTCTGGGTCCATCGATGCAGAGTTTTTGGCCTTAGAGTATTGAGGACCTGTTCCCAAGTGATAGTATGGGAAGTTGCATTTGATGGCATTTTTGAAGGGGGGGGGGTGAGGGGGAGAGAGGAGTAAAGTTAGAGCTGAATTTGTCTGCCAGTAGGTTTACTACATCTTCTGGCTCAGTATAGGTGGCTCCATTAACAATGAGCTCCGCACAAAATTTTGTATTGTATTTGAGGTTGAGGACATAGCTAAAGAATGCCTTGTGGTTGTCTTTGGCCTGGGAGACCAAATTTATCTCAGATTTGGCTTTGGTAGACTTTATTTGTCCTGTAAGTTTGTTTTTTTTTTGATAAGAGTGTTTTTATCCTGCTGGGTGCAACACCTAATTTTTGCCATGATTTTCTTCTTTTTGTTATACATATTTATATTGTGATTCAGCCAGATTGACTTGTTTTTTGAGTCAGTTCTGTACTTATTCCTGGTGGGTACAGCTGCATCTATGCAGCTATTAACATGCTTGCATAGGGTTTTTGTGAACAGCTCCACATAGACTGCAGTGTTTTCAGGGTTTATAGGGGCCTGGAATTTTGCCAGCTTATCACTTAATTGTATGAGATTAGTCTTAGAGTAGTTCCTGAATATTCCAGGGTTAACTGGGGATCCATTTTTTATTTTTACTTCAAAGGAGACCATTTAGTGGTCTGACTTTACCAGAGAGGGCATTAAATTAAGGGTTGTGCAGCTCTCTCCCATATCAGTGAAGACCAGATCCAGTATGTTTGTGCCTCTGGTCAATATACTGACAATCTGGTCCAGGCAGCTTGTACTGACAAAATCCAAGAATCTCTTTGCCTGTACATTTGGTTTCATATATAATTCTCAGATAACAGTGGAGTAATTAAAGTCACCCATGAATATGGTATTGGGTTGGATGGTGAGTATTTCCAGTAAGCTTAAATAATGTTATATGTTTCCTGGGTCATGTGGGGGCTATAAATTGCAAAGGAGTAGTATGGGATTTTTGCCTGTGCTAATTTGAAAGTGGAGAAGCTCAAGTGGAATGTACTGTTTGACCAAACAATTTTTATGTAAATTGAAACATCCCCACCTTTAGACGTTGTCTGTGTAGTAGCTGGTCTAAATATGTGGAAGGCATTGTAACCTTGCACTGTCAGTGTGCTGTCTGTTACTTTAAACCATGTCTCAGTGACCACTCAGATATCATCATTCTCTAGGGTGAAGAGAGCCTCTAGGGAGTGGATTTCTTTTTGTTTAGACTCCTAGCCTTGAGCAGTAGCACCTTTACATTTTCTTGGTTTTGATTTGCTATGTTGGAAGTACTTTCAGTTTGGCATTGCCTAAAAAAAGGCACTATGGGAGAAGATAATGTTTTAGCTAATATTCACGGGCCTAGAGGGGAGAGGTGCAGACCATCCAAGGCAGAGCAGCATGGTTTGTTGACCATCTTATTCTATGCTGACAAATATTACACCCACTTAGAATGACTCCAGAAACCAAGCCCAGTTATCAGGGGTGGCTTGTGCTCTAGGACTGCAGGACTGCAGACCCCCCCCACCTGTAGAAAGAAGAAGAAAATAAATCATGAGTCCCAGAAGAAAAAGAAAATAAAACAAAAATCACGAACTCCACGCATGCGTACTAAACTCCAGACTGCTCTCCTGGTATGCATGCTGAAATCCAGACTGCTCTCCTCGTACTCACAGAACTCTAGCTTGCTCTACCAGGCAGTCCGGATAAGGGAGAAAGGCATCTCTGCCCTGCAGCCCAGAAGTCAGTGCGGTGATGATGACTGTGGAACAGAACAACACCGGACTGCATGGTTGGCAGGCTGGGGATTCCAGCCTACTCTCGCTGGGAACGAGCAAGCTGAGAAACCAACCGGAAACCTTCCATTATCTCACAGGGAATGCCATTTGCTTGCGCGGGCTGACGAGACTGCTGGATGTACTATGTGAAGCTTGCAGATTGCAATGAATTTGATTGCAACTAATTCAGGTAGACTGAACTAGGGTGTGTGTATGTGTGTGTGTGTGTGTGTGTGTGACATTATTCTAAGCAAATAGAAAGGTGTGCTCCATATTTCCATAATTCAGATATGCAAAATAAATAAATAGCAGCTGTTCTTAAAATAAATTCATCTTTGATCTTTCATTTCTGCTTAGAGTTAAATCAAGCACCACTTTCCTAGTCTACTACATGCATGCCTGCAGCCAGTGAAAGGAACTGCTGCACACATGCCAAGGAGGAAATGTTGAGCAGGAAGATTTAGTCTTAGGCAGGTTGGACACCGAGAGGAAAGTTATTGTTTCTTTTAATTAATTTGTAAGAGCGGAAATGTTTCCTTTTTATAAATTTTTTTTTGCATGACAGGGCCAAGGCAGCTGCCTAGGTCACTTTATGTTGGATTTCACTCTGCGTAGTAGTGGTCGACATTCACATTGTCAACATACTGTGAATTGCATTTTGCCTGTCGATATTTGTTTGTGTTGAGGAAATGAAAGATTTTATATAATCTATGGCTTCCCTACATGTTGCCAAGTTAAACTTCCCCAAGTATCAGGTACTCAAGTTACAAAATGCTGAAGACTAAAACACTAATAACTCTTACCACTGAAAATCATTCCCACTTTAGTTTCTATATGTGTGCCAGGTGTGATTCTTTTGTATTCAGAGATTTCTCCCTTCTTTGTGTTTCTGCCATTCTGGAGTTGGTATGTATAAATTCAATGGTGTAGGAGACTTACCCCACACATTGTGGGAGCTGCAGGGGTAATCTCCCCTGAAAAAAATGCATACTGTTTGAAATTTAACCCTTCTGTGTTTTGGGTATCATTTTCATTGATGGGGTCCAGTGGCATTGCATTATTTTGAGGTTTCATAGTGGAACTATATATATGTGTGTGTGAGTGTGTGAGTGTGTGTGTGTGTGTGTGTGTGTGTGTGTGTGTGTGTGTGTGTGTGTGTGTGTGTGTGTGTGTGTGCGTGCATGTGCATATTTGACATTAAAATAACCACACTGGGGGTCTCATAGCTGAAAAGAAAATAGCTTTTTAGGGGAAATCAGGATTTGTACAGCATTATCTTTTAGTGTAGAGTTAGTAACAACCACACAAAATGTGTGAGATCTGTGTTTAATCTCCAGACAAAGACCAGCATTTTCCTTCCATATGTCACAATTTACAACGTGTATGCAGAAGGCTTATTCTCCATATGGATTTGTCTGTGTGTGTGTGTGTGTGTGTGTGTGTGTGTGTGTGTGTGTGTGTGTGTGTGTGTGTGTGTGTGTGTGTGTCTGTGCTGTGTCACTACAGAAAGATTAAGCATGAAAGAAAACAATTAGAGAAAGTAAACAAGTGATAAATACTGGCTAGCAGCAACCTCTTCATTAGTTACAGATTTCTTTAATGTGGAATTATTTAGATGACTTTTTCTTCTTCAGAGATTGTGCATATTTACTGATACTGGTGGGCGGTAGAAGTTTGAGTAGACTTTTATGATGGAAATGTTCTGAACGGGGCAGTTTTGTCATTGGTGCATGCATTTTGTTTCATTGTTTACTGGAAAAATGTTCAAAACAATAAATTTAAAATGCCCTCTAACAACTGTACTGTATTGTACAAGGAATATAATTTAATACAATCAGGAAGGTGTATCAAAAAGCACTTGTATGTTTTGTGTTCAAGGGGCCATTAATTTGAAAACAGCCCAAAGTTAATCTTTATCTGCCACTGGCAAAATGCATTTTCTTTGAATGTGGGTTTCAATGCTGTTTCAGTGAATGTGAGATTCAAGGGCAGAGAAGTTTTAATGCTAGGTCTATTTTCATTGTGAGACTGCATTGCTTTGTTTAGCAGATATCTATTAGTGTTTGCGCTGTAAAATGCAAAATAAAACTTTCAAATGAAATCCAAATCATCACAAAAGTAAAGCAGTATGCACATTACAGTGTTTATGGTAAATGGGGTGAAATAACCAAAGAATGGGACATTAGAATGGCTGCAGGGGGAGGCTCCATTCGACCATGATTTTGTAAGGGGGGAAGGGCAGCAAACTCAAAGACAACCCCGGCTGAATTATACCTCTCAATTGTCTAGATTTTTGCAGAATGATTAGATTTTTGCTTCTTATTTTTGGTTTGTTCTTTATAAAATGTGTGGTTTTCTGGCAAATCATTTAGGAATGAAGTCAGTAAATAATGACAGACATTGAGTTTCAGACGTCATAACCTTCAGAAAAATGCATGCTAAAGCAAGACCTGTTATTCTATCAACTGTCTTAAGTTTATACAGGAGCAATTTTTAGTACTGTTTGTATGTTCCCCCAATATATTTGGCCTTGTCCAGATTTCCTGCATTAAGAGGTTGAGAGATACATGCAGATAAATCGCTTTATAGAATTAGGAATATCCAAACCTCTCAACCACCCCCAATTTTGGCTCAAAATGTTTCTCTCCCCCTAATAATCCCTCCTCAAAATGGCAATTTTGGAAGAAAACATGGAGGGTTTACAATTATAAATAACTGTAATGATCAGAGTTATAGATTATTTTTATTTCAGAAATGCATGTAGAATAGATGCTCTTATTTTGTCAGCTGCTCAAGTTAACAGTACTAATATTAAAAAGGTGTCCCTTCTTTGACAGATTTCCAGCTGCATTATGTGGCAATTTTATATTTTTGCATCACATTTTTGGTCCGTTTTTAATAAAATTATGGTTTTCTGGCAAATTAGTGGCAAATCTTTAAAGACTGAAGTTAGAAAATAATGGCAGATATTTGAGTTTCAGATTTCATACCCTTCAGCAAATTCATACTAATGCAAGACCTACTACTATTCTATTATATTTAAAAGATGTTCTTATTTTTGGGCCTGTGTCCCACTTCTATGTATGGTTTTGTCCAGATTTCTTGCTCTGAGGTTGAGAGGTATGAGTGTCAGAGCCATCAACGTCAGCCAGAGACATTTTAAATTGTGACATACTTGTTGCACCCCACTCCCAACTGTAGTGGCTCTGGATGTGTCTGAGCAAGGCAAGGAGCAGTTATGCAGTGTAAGTGTGCAGAGTATTCCCCCATCCAAGGTAGACTACAAGTACGACTGTGGCTTTTCATCTGTGCTTAATTTTGCAGAATGTTCTGGTTTTCTGTTATATTTTTATACTGTTGATTTATGCTTCTTTTATTCAGAAAATGCATGTTGTCGTAGTGCCCTGTTGCTCTGTGTTTAAGTAGAAATGCTTTAATGACCATCAGATAAGCTTGTCAGAGATTGTAAGATGCAAGAAAGCTTTAATAAGCATACTGTTAAAGAATTACCAACATTGAAAGCCTTTTTGTTGTTGCCATGCAGAGTATATTTACATGACTAGATAAAGTATAAGCCTTAGGTATTGAAATGCATATGACAGTGTTTGTAATAAAGGACAGGACTGCAGTATTTTCAGAAGCTCATTACATGTGTTGGAGACTTGCAGTCATCTTTGCAGGCTTTACCCGTACACTAAACAGAATGCCAATCTATGATGTGTGGTCCATAACTTGTGCAGTAATCCTTTAAGCACTTTGTCTTGAGCTTGTTTCTTGTTTGCTGTTCATTTTTTACTTTGATCATGTCTTCCCCATGAAACAAGTAGATAGTTGTTGTTAGGCAGCAGGTCTTTTTTTGGATAAGAAACATTTTTACAATTAGGGGTATCACAGAGATTGCTACTTTCAGCATGCTACTTGGTAATTTTATAAAGCTGAATATAAATTATAATTAATATAAATGTGAAATAAATATTGGCTGCTTAAAAAGCGCTTCCCTTATGTTGCTCAGTTAATATTAAATGTTAGAGATAAGAAAGCAATTAGGCAGAATGTCCACAACGAAAATTTCGTACCAAAGCTGAAATAGCACTTGGACGTAAATTATAATTAGACCTGCTTTTGACCGGTATTCCAGTAATATATTTAAAAAGTAATTTATTTTTTCATGCCTCACAACCTTTGTGTTTCCATCTAGATATTAAGTAAGTTGTCGTGTAGCCAGTGCATTGAAATATTTTTTTCTTTTACACTTCATTCTGCCTTGCTTGGACTCTCATAATGACGGTTTGGCACCCAGGGCAGCGTATTTAATTAAAATTCCAGTTGTTGTGGTTTTGAGCATAGCTCCACCCCTTTCTAGTTGGTCACACCCCTTCCCATTGGACCCACCCATTCAGCTGTCTCCTGCAGCCCCCTTTAATTTGAAGTCAGCAGCCGCCTCTGCCAATTTTTAAAGCCAGTCATCTTCTGTTTGTATTGTGGTATCATCCTTGGAGAAGGTAAAATGCTGCTCAATGTTAGGCTGATAACAGCCTGGGGCACATATTCCAAATGCTTCATGATATCACTCTCTTCATATAGTCTAGGGAGGTATTTCTCAGGTCATTTACACCCACATGGATTATGACTGAATCATACAGTTACTTGTGGTTCGATGACCTGCGTGCATGTGTAATGTGCTGTATCCTGGCCCCTGATAAGCAATTGACCATGACCTTCACCTTACTCATCCTGGTGAGAGGGACATCAGTGTGTCTCATAATGGAGTTTGCAATAACCGGAATGTTGGATTGTGTGGTGACTTACTTTATGAGCTTAGAAATAGAGGCTCCATGAGATGTGGCTGTGTGTTGATGGTGTTGTTTTGAAAGAGTGCATTCGGGGCTGCAGAGGGTATTTGCTATGTGTATTTTATCTAGGAAGTCTTTGGGATTTAGGAAGGTTACATTTAAGTGCTTCAGCATATGTGGGTCTATGTGTCTGCTTTGAACTACATGTGATGAGCACAGTGTGTCTACTACTGACAACCTGATTGACATTAGGAGTGCTTTTGTGTGAGACCTTTGCTTCCAGTGATATTGAGCAAATACATCTCTCACATACCTTATCAAGATGTCTGAGGATTAGCTGGTTGTCAGTAAACATGAGGCAATTTCTACATTGCCTCAGGATGCCCATATCTACCAAGCTGGTAATGGAGATAATGGGAAAGTTAATATCCATATCCACTACACAACATGCTCGCATGTAGGGCAGGTGCAAAGGCCCAAAAAGCAATCATAAACTCAAAAAAGGAGCCAGCACCAAAGAGTGAGAGAACATATATATATATATATATATATATATATATATATATAGGAGCGCTTTATAATCTCGAAATACTGAAATGTCGAATTTCAGTATTTCGAGACTATAAAGCCGAATGTTTATAATAGTGAAAGTTCATAATCGCGAATTCGAATATCTCGAATTTGCGGTTATGACCTTACGCTATGTGATGTCCGGGATTGTGTGTTGATGGTGCGCGGTGCCATGTGTGGATCTAGGTGTTCTGTCAGGTAAGTGAGTGTTTTGTAAGGGATTTGAGTGGGGGTTAGAGTGTGTTTGAGTGTGCTGATATGTTTGATGTGTGTGTGAGGGACTGGAGAATGTGCGTGTGTGAGTTTGCTTTTGTTTCGTGTTTGTGCGATCTCGGAGTTAGTATATATAAATTGGGGGGGTGGGGGGTCAGCCCTCCCACATGGGGGGTGCAGGGGGGCTTGCCCCCCTGATTATGTGTGTATGAGTTGTGTATGTGTGTAGTTTTGTTTGTTTATGTTGTGATGTGGGTGTTGTGGTGTATGTATGGTGTAGTGTGTGCGGTTTGTTCGGTGTTTTGAATTTCGCGTTTTTTTTATTTTGATGTTTTGTGGATTCGGTTTCATGGTCTCAAGATACTGAAATTCGATATTTCAGTATTTCGAGATTATGAAGTGAATCCATATATATATATATATATATATATATATATATATATATATATATATATATATATATATATATATTAATTTCTTAATATATAAACCATGAATCAAACCGGTTTCGGCCCCAAGGCCTTCATCAGTGATACACTCATTGCATTCAAAAGGAAACTTAAATAGTCTCCCAAATACATTAATTAAGCAGATCAATCAACATTTAAAGTCATGGCACAGTACATGAAATCAAATATAAAACATATTATAAACCAACATTCAAAGGTGGCCATTCAGGCCAGTGGAAAATAAACCCCCTAATTTAATTATCCAAGTCTTCTCCTTATTATTCAATATGCAGTGCCATCCCATTTTCCTGGATCTGCCCCCCCCCCCAAATTTTATCTATGACGGTAAAATGAAATTGAGCTGTTTTATGTTTCTGAATATGTCTGTAAAGAGCATTTGTCAACCGCTGATTTCTAATATCTCTGAATTGTTCAGACATTCTGATCCTTAGTGGCCTGGACGTCTGTCCCACAAAAAAGGCGGAACAGGAGCAGGTGGCCAGGTATATCACCCAATCCATCCCACAATTACCAAAACATTACTAGTATTTCTACTGGAAAATTCTTTGGTTTTCAGCATATGTGTACAGAATGAACAGCATTGTGAGAAGGCTTGGATAATTAAATTAGGGGGTTTATTTTACCCTGGCCTGAATGACCACCTTTGAATGTCGGTTTATAATAAGTTTTGTATTTGATTTCATGTACTGTGCCATGACTTTAAATGTTGATTGATCTGCTTAATTAATGTATTTGGGAGACTATTTAAGTTTCCTTTTGAATGCAATGAGTGTATCACTGATGAAGGCCTTGGGGCCGAAACCAATTTGATTCATGGTTTATATATTAAGAAATTAATATATACATATATGTTCTCTCACTCTTTGGTGCTGGCTCCTTTTTTGAGTTTATAAAGTTCATATCCATGGCAACAGGCTTTTTTATTGATTAGATGGTTGAGGTGAGAATATAAAGTAATATCAGCAGTAACTGGTTTGCATTCTGGGGACAGTGCGTGTCACTGCAAACTAGTTGCCCTGAGTGCAACTAGGTATCAGTGAAATTGCAAGGGTGCTTTTACAGGAAAAGTGTCATTTGAAGGTGCCTGTGTCTATACAGGGCACTGCTAAACACTTGAGGGGAAACTACTAAAGTAGACCCTGAGCATTTATGGATGAAGTATTTAGGGAGATATTCTGAAGTTAGGTTAGACAACAGCTAATTGAGCAGTACTTATTGAAAAGAAAGAATTTGCTTTGTTGAGAATGATAAATTGTGGGGATTTGCCTGAATGGCTACTGACTGGTTACTATTAGTGCTGGTCTCACCACAGCCTCCCACTGCTGGATACAAGGCCCCTTTGTTTCTTCTCTAACCAGAAGAAAACTAACAGCACCAATCCCAAGATGAGAAGCAGTCCACAGGCTCTTTGGTGATCAACAGTCTTGTCCCAGATAACGCAGGGGTCTGCAGACTTGTTGTAGCCTTTTCCTGGTAGATGCCTTGACTAGCAACCAGACCAATCAGAATGGTCCCACACAGACACTCACTAACCAGTCAGAGACAGGAATCAGTGCTGTCTGCACAAATTCCAAGCTAGCACCTATGAAGCAGTTATCATGCTTTCTGGTGATCAGTCATCTCAAGGAAATGATGTTCCTATGATCCTTCTCTCAACACGAGCAAATCAGAAGGATTACACTAATCCCAAGACACATATGCATTCAATCATCTTGGAAGAGGTAATTGTAATATACCCTACTTCTTTACGGATCCTATATTTATGAGTAATGTGATTGCAAGGTGGAATTATTTTACTGTCTGCTGTATAAGGTTTAAGCAAGTCCATTGTTATTAAAACTATGTCTGCATAATACCAACCTAATAAACTATGTAGAAAGAATTGTTTATTTTGTACACACACACACACACACACACACACACACACACACACACACACACACACACACACACACACACACACACACACCACAGTCCCCGTACCAGTCCCTGAACTGTCTACATATCTCTGAAGTCTCTTTTCCTGGAGTAGGCCATCACAGTAGGTTGCAGTCCCATCATACCTCTGAACCTCTTAGAACAAGAAATTTGGACAAAGCCACAAATAATGGGGGACAAAGGCCCAAAAATATGGACACTTTTTAAATATTACTCATACAAACTTAAAAAGTTGATAGAATAACATGTTTTGCATTAATATGAATTTTCTGAAGGATATTAAGTATGAAAACCAAATATCAGCGATTATTTTCTGACTTTAGTTCTCAATAATTTGCCAGTAATTTGTCAGAAAACTACAATTTTATGAGAAATGGACCAAAGATATGAGACAAAAATCAGGACATTCTGTGAAAATCTGAACAGTTCAGAGCTATGAGTCCAAGATGCACCTCATATCGCTGCTGTCTAGTGATTCGTCCCAGCCTCCTATCCCTGTCCTGTGAGAAGTGCTGTTAGAACACAAAAGAAGAATTCCTTGAGCCTACACATACACACTCACACACACACACACACACACACACACACACACACACACACACACACACACACACACAAACTTTCTTGCGCACACACACACACACACACACACACACACACACACACACACACACACACACACACACACACACACACACACAAACACAGCCCACTACCCACCTGAGCTCATACACACACATGCACGGGCGCACTCACACATGCAGATCCTCACATACACTTACTCACATACCTCCCAATCCTACCTTACCACTAAAATACAAACTACTTACCTCTTCCATGATAGCTGAACATGGCTTTTTAGCCTTGTTCACTGCTATGACATGGTAGAAGTGGCCGTGCTAAGGCTGAATGTCTTTATGAATCACTTCGCACATAAATGCCTACTTGGATGCAGTTTCAGGGGATAGAGCATATGCCTCTCCCCAGACTGCGTCATTTGCATAGTGCATAGCCTAAGGGACAGCCTGATGCAGTGCTGCATGTCTTTGTGCTAGAAGACCATGATATGGCTGTCTCTGATTACAAAAATTTACCACAAGGTGTACAACTTGTGGTAACTTTTATGAATTTCCCTCCTAAGTTTTTTTCATGTACTTGTGAGCATATCTATGCTGATTTCCACTAATGATGTGAACAGTACTCCTGAGGGGACTCTTTTTGAGAGTGTTTATGGTTCTATGATATTAGGAAAAGGGTATCGTATTCATTATAACAGCAGAGGTTTGAAGGAGCCATATAACTGGTACTTCAAGAAAGTACTGATAAAGCTATTGTGTAAGGACGTAGACAAGAACTCCTATCAAGTAACAGAGTTTTTTTGGACTTGTACATTGTAGCCTCTCTAATTGGTTGGGTTTGTGTAGGGATGGGGTTATATAAGATATACTGGTCCAACCACTTTTTGGAGTGTCGGTGGGTGATTGGAATAAAATTGTAAGAACAGCATGCGTCTCTCCTAATTAGAGGTTATTATTTATTTATTTATTTATTATTAATACATTCTAGAATAAACTAAGTGCCTTCATTTGATCTCAGGGAGCAGTTTCCTCAGGCTGTTATTTAGTGCAGTTGAGGGTATAGCTGAGCTCTGTACCAATGAGTGTGGGCTCCTTTATTTAACTACAAGGATAATTGTAGAAAGGAAGATCTACAGAGTATAATGTCGTATAGGGGACTTACAAACTCAGGAAAAAGAAAACATTTGCTCACTGTCCTAAACAAGGGAAATTATAACTCACTGAATGCTTGAACTGAGTGTGAAACTAATGTAGAATTTATGAACATTTATTTTGCATTGGAAACTGAGATCTTTTCGTGAGCCTGTAAAAAGGGCATTCTGATGTAGAAGGACAATCCCCAATCTCAGAAGTACAGGATTATCCAGATGTGATATAATAGTGGTAAAACAGTAAATTAATGTAACTTGTTGAATCAGACACTTTTCTGGACCCCTTTGGTCTTTCCTGAGTAAGTGTGGTACTAGATGGTAACTACAAAAACTCCTCTTACAAGGTTGGGTGCTAGCCTTGGTGGGGACATAGAATACTGTAAAGCAGCAGGCTTTAATTAACGATATCGATGGTCAAGGAAAATTCTTTCAAGCATCATTTGGGATGCTGCCACAATGCCAGACAGACAATCCACCACTGTTTTGGTGATAGTTTTCATGAGTTTAGAGCTGCTAATCCTGTTAACTATCTATATTATTTACAAATGAATGAAAACGCTATATGTGAAAGTAGGCAGATTAACTTAATTGGCAGTGACTATTCATGCTAATCATCTTGTATCAAAGGATAGCTTGTAGCATAGATCAAGATGGCTGAATGGAGTTGCACGCTTTGTGAATTAAATACTTTTTCTCAGATAGAGAGAGAGAGAGAGAGAGACAGCTATCATTATGAAAAAATGGAAAAATACAAGTATTACTTGCTGCAGAGAAGGTGGATTGTGGTTACTAGGGGTGTTCCTTACCTAACATATAGCTAATTGCTTTGTTTTTCTGTACATCCAGTAGCTAGTAATGTATATAACTGTCTTGTTTGCATACTTGCTTGTCTACCTAGGGTCTATGTTTAACAGTTGAATATTTACATTGAACGGCTAAACATCGAACCCTAACCATTGAACGTTCATTCAGTGATCGTTCACTTGTTCACCAGGGAAAGTAGTTAGCCAACAACTTCCTGTCCCCAAAAAACTCAGCATTTCAAACCTACCCATGTGGGGCACTTGGCCCCCCACACCCCCTCACCTATATATACAAACTCTGAGACTGCACTACAGTGGGGAAAAGGGTAGACAGCCAAGTGTTGAGCAACTAGCTACTTTCCCGTTCACAGAAATGAACATTTGATAGTTAGGGTTCGATGTTTAGCCATTTGATGTAAATATTATTTGATGGTTAAGCATAGAACCATATACCTGATATTAGTTTCCTGCCTTCTTTATCTGACTGGCAACAAACTGTTACTTCAAAACAAATATAACAGTCTTTCAAATAAATAGGGTGGACATGTGAAGTGGAAATATATGTAACCAGGACCTGTACTTCCCTTGAATTTAACAGCCCATCTACTGAAACTCACTCCCTTTTCAATATCTCTTCACTGAAATAAGGTGACAGCTTTTATTCTTTCTTTTTTAAGAAAGTATAATGCACACACAAGAAGAAATTATTTTTTGTATATATTCAGCATTTCTAGTATCTTTGCACATGCAGTCCTCAATGGAGACACTTTTGAAGCAAGCCATGGAAGTGGCTAGCATTTTCCAATAAGCAGCACACCACCTGATGGTAAAATACAATGTAGTAAGCAATACCCACGGAAACAGTTTATTTGTCTATTGCAAACTATTCATCAAGCAAAGGTGGTGAGTATCTGCTTCATCTATCTATTCTGAACTCAGATTTTCTTTTCAGTTAAAACATGAGCAATAGTGCATGTCTGTAATGTGAAAGCCCTTTTTTCCTCTCTCCCTCTCAATGATTCTACATCTAAAAAATATAAATTGGAAGTAGAAATAGCTGGTTCAAGGGCAACTGTGATACAAACATGGGTTGGACCTAAAGGATATCGTCTTTGTGAAAAGAAACAGTTACAGTTCCTAATGAATAAAATATTGAATCTCTAACCTCTTACAAGCACAGTGAACCACAAAACCTTGAACCACTGGGCTCAGATAGAGTCCAGGCAAACCTATCAGTTATGAACTTCAGGTCTCAAGGAGGAGACTGGAGATGTTGAACTCCTTTAAAGAACTTCTTGACCAACTAATACTAGACTATAGTCTGCCATCCACAAACTTATGAGAAGACAAGACACCAGAGAGGCACAATGATCATGGAATAATTGAGACCTAGGTCATACAAGTTAGTCATTCAGGTTAGAATAACCTGCAGGCTAAAAAAAGACTGAGGCAGCTTAAGATAAAGTCTGCTGAGTGGAAGATTTTCCAGTGTTTTCTACTTCTTGTACATCTCCCATCAGAAGATCATGTGGGAGCAAGGTACTTAAATCAGAAGCCACAGTCTGAGCTAGATCCAGGTGCTACCTCAGATGGTATGGACTTGCACTGGGACAGTTTCATATATTATCAGGGAACTGTGCGCCTAAAGCTATATCCTGCTTGGCTGCTAAACAGCAATACTGATCAGTTTTAATCTTTATTTTCAGATTTTTTATTTACTTATTGCTGAATGGGTTGGTCCCACTAGACTTTAAACCTGTTTTTCGAAAGACT
This sequence comes from Protopterus annectens, assembly GCF_019279795.1. NCBI lineage: Eukaryota > Metazoa > Chordata > Ceratodontiformes > Protopteridae > Protopterus > Protopterus annectens. The sequence goes on from NC_056735.1 coordinate 1,823,678,570, forward strand.
TATAGTGGCATACATATTGACTATGATAAAACATCCTGATGATTTGATTTAAGTGCTACAGGGACTTTAACATCCAACTATGCCATCAGAAATTTAAGCAAATGGAATAAAGTTGTAACACATCATCGGAAGGACATCAGCTCAGGAGCGCAGGGCCCTCTTTTTACAGCACTGCAGTGTCAGTATTGGATTACGTAACTCAGCACCTGATGTGAGGATAGAATCCACAGACTTCTGATCTTCCTATGATTACTGGTGAGTGTGCTGTCAACTAAGCCACTGATTCCGTGGTCAGATGTGGAAATAGAAGAAATGGAAGAAACATGTCCAAGAAACTTCCCTGTCATGAACAACAAAATGCACCCACCATTAACATCCCTTTATCCTGTTAAGCCAAGCTAAAAAGAGGGAGAACTACATTTTACAAGTTGTTGAACATTTCATCTACTGAGATAGACTATTACTATTATGACTAGATATGTTTCCTGAACCCCCATCTCTAGAGTACTGGATAAGAAGCTCTGGGAGGCCACCAGTACTTTATGCTCTCCTGGGATGTGATCAGCAATGTGTATAGTTCACTGTTAGACCCACGTTACCTCTCTGCACACAGAGTACAAGCAAATCCCATCCAGTTTGTTTAAGTACCACATGAAGGACTAGCTGTTCAGTCAGATCATCAGGGGCTACAGCTCCATCTTTCACTCCAAATTTATCATGGCAAGAATCACCTACGGGTCAGCCATTTCAATGAAGGGTCAACTTTCTCTGAAGTATGATGGAGCCAAGACAGGCTAGCCCATCCGCCTAATGAAGCAGCATGAATAGTGAAGACCAGCATTATGACTGGTGATGTCTCCCACTACTTCATTTCCTGATGAATGGTCTAATACCAGAGGCAGATCTGTAAGAATTTAATGACTCAGGAGCCCCTGACATCTTACATTCTACTGCAACACTAACATCTTCCAGGTCACAAAAGTCATCATGAAGTGCATTACCACCATTAAACCCAGAAGATGAGGAGGGTTTGGTCTTAAACCTTCACTGCCAGAAAGTCAGGATCTCGTGTGCTCTAACTGACAACAGGAATAACCAGTGCCAAAGTATGTTCAGCTGTTTCTCAAAAAGTCAAGATTTGGGAGCCATAAACAGAAAGAACTTCTCCTAACTGATACAGACCCCAGGTACTGCAACCACAACAGTGTCCAAGTCGTGAATACTACTAGGGAATCCTTCACTGGGTTTGCCAAAAGCAGTCATCTAGATAAATGGACATATGATGTCCTTCTCCCACAAAAATTTTGCCACAATGTCTAAAAATGTGGTAAACACTGGGTTAGCAGAAAGACTATTCAATAGTACATTGTACTGAAAATGGCTTTTACTCAAATCAAACCCCAGACACTGACTTGCCAAAGGGTAATATTACTTCCAGTGACATGATCCAGGGACCTAGCTGAAATTTGATTCCTTGCAAAGTTACCACCTAGAATTTGATGTACTGGTTATGTTCATTGAAGTATATGGGATCCAAAATGGGACCCTCTGGCAATAGAAAGAGGAAGCAGTAAATGCTTATACTTCATTCCAACAAATGAACATTCTTCATAGCCCCAGTGAAGATTGCAGTTTCTCTTGTATCAAGATCAATATCAAGACAGCTTAGTCTCTGATTGTAGTGTTTCCTTCAGGAGAGTGTAATTTGAGATACAGTCTCCTAGGACTAAGTCTGGGACCCAGCACTGTTCATCTGTGATAGCTCAACAAGCCAGGATGAACTCAGGAAGTTGCCCAACATGGACAGCCCCTGACTGTAGTCACCTTTGTAACTAATGACCTAGATGAGTCATACTCTAAGAGATTTTAGATGGCATAGTTGAAGTGGTAATACTACACATGCTTGGCAGCATTCCTCAATATGTTAGAAAAGCATTTTCTTATTATCTGGGACTTGCAAGACCTGCAGGAAGTAGTCAGTGCTATTTAGGAGATGCAAAGGTCCTCCAAAGTGGCAAGGAGAGGTTTCCTTCTTTGAAAAACCTCAACTAAATCTAGAGGTGCCTAACCAGAGAGGGTCTCATCCCAGAACAAGAAACCTAATCTCATTCTTAAAGGAGAATAGCTTGAGCCACATTGTTCTGTATAGATATATGCCTACGTCTGCCACTCTTGTTACAGGGTATGGACAGAGAAAACAACAGTAGGCCAAGTAGAAACCAAATATAGAAACCCTAGTAAAGGCTTTAGCCAGGTTTTCCTTGACCACAGAATCATGAGAATCAGAAAACATCTTCTGCACTTGCTTCACTAATAGGGTAAATGAAACAACCGAAGGAACTGAACCTTGCCTTTGCAGAGGAACTCCTTCTGCCCCATTTTTTCCAATGTCCTAGCATCTTACACAGCAGTAAGGTGAGTAGGTGGTATGCTTGTTGAGGCCAATGCTGGGTGAGAGATCATGCAGGAATCAGCTCTAGGACTCTTACAAATGGTCATACCGCACACAACAAGTGGACTGTGGAGGACATTCACTTTCTTGGAAGCAAAGGGAGTGATATCCAAATACTTGTGAACTGTAAAAACCATAACATTTTTGAGAACAGAGGATTTGGGGCTGTGATTCCTGCTCCTCCTGCTGGGCTGTTGCCCTCAGCTTGGTTGGCAGTGTCTGAGTCATTGGCCTTTGACACCAAGGTTCTGGTTCTGTCATCAAGGTAGATCACTTTCCCAGGTCTGGAGGTCACCCCTATTATGACGGCTACTCCTCTGAATGGTGGGCTAGATCTGCTACTTTGAATCTGATGAAAGGTTTCAGCCTTGCAGGTGTTGTAAAGGATGATTTCCTCCCCAATGGAGGGGATCCACAGATTACACTGGTCTTGTTTCCACCCCATAACATCACTGATTTGAGTTTTTCTCATCAAACATCCACTGGTCAGATATTCTCCTTTGTCCAACACCAACTAGTCAGAAGCAAACAAGGCCCTCTAAGGGCTCAGATGACTTATCCCCTGAAATAACAAGAAAGAGGAAGTGTAAGAAGAAACACCTGGACTCTGAGTCCATGACTCCTAATACACTCTTTTTGGTTCCTTAGAAATCCAAGGACCTGAGGCCCATTTTAGACCTTAGCCTACTGAACAATTATGTGAGAAAGATACAGTCCCAGATGACCATAGCACAGTCAAATCTAACCTGCCTAAGGGATAACAAATAGATGTGCTCAGTGGATCTCCAGGATGCTTATCTTCACATAAAGATAGTGCAAAACTGCACAAGATTTTTAGGATTCTGAGTAGGAGCCAATCATTACAAATTCAGAGTGCTGCCATTTGATTTTACCACAGCTCCTATGGTATTCACCAAATGTCACAAAAAAAATAGAACCAACCAAATAAATAAGCACGAAGGCGAACTGGAAGCAAGGAAATAAAATTTATTTAACACTTTCGTCACAACTACCAATGACTTCTTCAGAATACATTTGTAAATAATAAAACACATTAAATTCTCTTGTTTAAACACATTAACATATCTAATTGAAGCTTTGCTTCCATTTAAAATGACAGGCTCAGAAGTACTGTGTATGTACTGTGCAAACTACAATCTGATGTACTACAAAATACTAATATGAAATATCCATTTATAAAGACTAAGACATATAAATACATATATATATAACTGTATATGCATATATGTAAAAAGATAATTATGCCAGTTTGAATGCATAAACTACTTTCGGTTCTTACACATATTATACAATCCATTTAAAAGTAGTAATCTGCTTTTAATTTTAAATAGCTGCTGAGGGATGCTACTTCATTAAGACCTGGAAAACTTGTAGCATTAACCCTCAGCTGCCATAAAAATTCTTTGTATTCTAAAAACAGATCCAATGGACCACCCCTTTCATCCATTTCTACTTGTTCCAAAACTGGGAACTTAAAATAATGACTTGGAAAAAGGTGTTTGGCCAGTGCATTTTTTGTATTGGCCTTCCCTATATCATACATATGCTGATATATCTGTGTTCTGAATGCATTCTTTGTTTTTCCTATATAATATCCAAAACAAATCTGACAAACACCAATGTAAACTACATTTTTTGTACCACAGTTGTTCTTCTGGTTGTACCTCACCCAACCATAATTTTTAATAAATACTTTGTCTCCCTCTAAAATGTACTTACATTGAGTGCAATGTCCACATTTTGTCATCCTGCCTTTATTGGCATTATTCTTTCTGTCTTTGTTTCTTTCCAATATGTTTTTTATACTTGTGTCTTTTTTATAAACTACAGTTGGTGCATCACCCAGTTTGACACTTGTAAGCTCATCACTTTTAATATATACCAATTCTTGACAAAAATGTCTCTAACTAGTTGGAATTGTGGATTGCATGTCAAAATCAGTGCATTTCTATAGTTACTGAGGTTACCAGTTGCTGTTTCACTGTTATCTGATAATGTATCCCCACTGGATATATCAAGACCTAATAATGGGTGAAAGTGTCCCTCAGTTTTCTTGCGGGTTACCTCATCCAACAAAGGTCTCACAAAGTCAGCTGAATATCCTCTCTTCATCAGCATACCCAATAAAACATCCCTTTCTTTGAAGAATTCTTCCAAATCGCTTATCATCCGAGCAAGTCTCACCCCTTGTCCCTTCACTAAAGACCTCTTTTGGTGCAAGGGGTGTCCACTTTCAAAATGAAGAAGGGTGTTCAAGTATGTTGACTTCCTAAAGATAGTGGAGGAAAATTTCTTATTCCTCATGTCCTTGCTGACCTGTATGTCTCGATAACTGATACACTCTGTATGTGTATTTATAGTAAATCTCAGGAAAGTAGTACTGGAATATGAAACAGTGAAAATTCAGACAACTGGTCTGGATTACCATCCCAAAATATTAGGATGTCATCCAGGTATTGCCCATAAAATCTACAGTGTTTCATTCCCTCCAAACTAAACACCTTCGACAACTCCCACTGAGTTAGGACAATATTTGCAAAAATGGGGGCACATACTGCCCCCATTGCAATTCCAGACATTTACCTAAACAGATGTCCCTCAAATGTTAAATAACTGTTTTCAAGAACTAATTCCATCAAAGTTCTTAGTGAAAGTATCCTGGAGTGTGTTAAGGAAGTGTGTTGACAAAGAAATTTCAAAAAACAATTCAACACCCTCATGGTGAGGTATAACATTAAATAAATAGTTAACATCAACAGTTACAAATATGATGTCATCCCCATAATATTCCTGTTTGATTTTCTTTAAACAATCCTAGGAATCTTTAATGATGTGTGGGTAGTCATGTAAACAGTTTTTTTTAATTGATTGTCAAGAAATGTTGCTATTGTAAGTGTCTTAGAGTCTTTCGCGTCCACTATTGGTCTTAAGGGGGGGGGGGGTTCTGGTGTCTTTGTGGATTTTTGGGATCCCAAAAATTGTTGGGATCCTTGGATTATTTTGTAGACAGAAGTTATAGTCAATCTCTGTAATTTGGTCATTCAATAATAAGTCATATAATATGATGTAGATGTTTCTATATGCTATATTTAATTCATTATGGGATAGCTGTTTGTAACCATCTCCAAATAAATGACTAAACATACTGTCTATATATCTTTCCTGGTCCATGACCACCAGACCACCCCCCTTATCGGGTTACCCCCATTTTTCACCAAAGGGCATGCCTGCCCTGTTTCATATTCTTTATAGTCCCTATCAAGTTTTTTTACATTTTTTTCTCTTTGATTTTGTTAATAATATTGTCAACATTAAAAAACAGTGCATCATATTCATTCATTTTCATACAAAACACAAATCTTTCTTAATAAAATCATCCAATTTGTTAACTGATTCAGAGAATGATTTTATTAAGAAAGATTGGTGTTTTGTATGAAAACAAATGAATATGATGCACTGTTTTTTAATGTTGACAATATTATTAACAAAATCAAAGAAAAAAAAATGTAAAAAACTTGATAGGAATTATAAAGAATATGAAAAAGGGCAGGCATACTCTTTGGTGAAAAATGGGGGGAACCATTTCATGCAACAAGAAAACATTAATGAAGAGTATGAAGGGAAGATTGATGAAGCAGATTTTAATAATGAAAATACCCCTGGTAACATCCTTTTAGAACCTCCCCTAAGGAGGTCAGAAAGGATCAGGCAACAAAACCACAATTACAGGAGACCATCGACCGGGAATTACCAGGTTGGACACCAGTATTCTACTTCGAGCAACCAGGGGAGGGGGAGATGAAAGGGGAGACAGGAGAATTGGTAATTGATGACACATTAAACAACTTTTTGAACAACGACGATAATCATGATGAAGTCATTATTTTCAACGATCACCATGTTTTCAAAATATATAATTTAAGTAGTGTTTCTGTTACACAGGAATGGGCCAACTTGATTCAAAAAGGATTAAATTTTGTACCAATTAAGAAATTTAATTTAGAAAAAAAATGACTAGATGTTATGTTGTACACAAGGAAACTTAATTTTAATGTTATAATGGAAAATGACAACAGTAGCAATTACAACTCGAAGTGTAAAAAGGCAAGTGTGTATAACCCCCCACTACATCCCACCATTCAATTGTTTCAAGGGATGTGTATGAATTAAATCAGAGAGCTATCCAGAAACAAATTAAATTTGAATGACCACAATTTGTCTCAGGAAGAAATAAGTCTTTTAACTAGCATTTCCAACAATAGATTTATTAGGATGATGAAACGCGATAAGGGGGGGTGGTCTGGTAGTCATGGACCAGGAAAAGATACACAAACAGTATGTTTGGTCATTTATTTGGAGATGGTTATGAACAGATATCCCACAATGAATTAAATATAGCATATGGAAACATCAACATCATATTATATGACTTATTACTGAATGACCAAATTACAGAGATTGACTACCGCGGTGGTGGTGCTGTGGTAGCGTTGTCGCCTCACGGTAAGACGTTGTCCTGTTCGATTCTCAGCTAGAGCGTCTTCTGTGTGGAGACATGCGTGAATGGGCGTACCTTCACTGAAGGTTGTGCATCAGAGCTGGCAACTCGGCACGTAAAAATCTATTGCCAATCATTAGCGGACCGGAGTTCCGCTGTGGCGACCCCTAACCGGGAAAATCCGAAAGACACAACAACAACTACAACTTCTGTCTACAAAATAATCCAAGGATTCCAACAATTTTTGGGATCCCAAAAATCCACAAAGACACCAGTACCCCCCCCCCCTTAAGAAAAATAGTGGACACGAAAGGCTCTAAGACACTTACAATAGCAAAATTTCTTGACAATCAATTAAAAAACTGTTTACATGACTACCCACACATCATTAAAGATTCCTGGGATTGTTTAAAGAAAATCAGACAGGAATAGTATGGGGATGACATCATATTTGTAACTGCTGATGTTAAGGATTTATTTAATGTTATACCTCACCATGAGGGTGTTGAATTGTTTTATGAATTTCTTTGTCAACACACTTCCTTAACACACTCCAGGATACTTACACTAAGAACTTTGATGGAATTAGTTCTTGAAAATAGTTATTTGACATTTGAGGGACATCTGTTTAGGCAAATGTCTGGAATTGCAATGACGGCAGCATGCACCCCCATTTTGCAAATATTGTCCTAACTCAGTGGGAGTTGTCGAAGGTGTTTATTTTGGAGGGAATGAAACACTGTAGATTTTATGGGTGATACCTGGACGACATCCTAATATTTTGGGATGGTAATCGAGACCAGTTGTCTGAATTTTCACTGTTTCTGAATTCCCATACTACTTTCCTGAGATTTACTATGGATACACATACAGAGTGTATCAGTTATCTAGACATACAGGTCAGCAAGGACATGAGGAATAAGAAATTTTCCTCCACTATTTTTAGGAAGTCAACATACTCGAACACCCTTCTTCATTTTGAAAGTGGACACCCCTTGCACCAAAAGAGGTCTTTAGTGAAGGGACAAGGGGTGAGACTTGCTCGGATGATAAGCGATTTGGAAGAATTCTACAAAGAAAGGGATGCTTTTTAGGTATGTTGATGAAGAGAGGATATTCAGCTGACTTTGTGAGACCTTTGTTGGATGAGGTAACCCGCAAGAGAACTGAGGGACACTTTCACCCATTATTAGGTCTTGATATATCCGGAGGGGTACATTATCAGATAACAGTGAAACAGCAACTGGTAACATCAGTAACTATAGAAATGCACTGATTTTGACATACAATCCACAATTCCCACTAGTTAGAGACATTTTTGTCAAGAATTGGTATATATTAAAAAGTGATGAGCTTACAAGTGTCAAACTGGGTGATGCACCAATTGTAGTTTATAAAAAAGACACAAGTACAAAAAACATATTGGAAAGAAACAAAGACAGAAAGAATAATGCCGATAAAGGCAGGATGACAACATGTGGACATTGCACTCAATGTAAGCACATTTTAGAGGGAGACAAAGTATTTATGAAATATTATGGTTGGGTGAGGTACAACCAGAAGAACAACTGTGGTACAAAAAATGTAGTTTACATTGGTGTTTGTCAGATTTGTTTTGGATATTATATAGGAAAAAACAAAGAATGCATTCAGAACACGGATAGATCAGCATATGTATGATATTGGGAAGGTCAATACAAAAAATGCACTGGCCAAGCACCTTATTAATTTTTCAAGTCATTATTTTAAGTTTGCGGTTTTGGGACAAGTGGAAATGGATGAAAGGGGTGGTCCATTGGATCTGTTTTTAGAATACAAAGAATTTTTATGGCAGCTGAGGGTTAATGCTACAAGTTTTCCAGGTCTTAATGAAGTAGCATCCCTCAGCAGCTATTTAAAATTAAAAGCGGATCACAACTTTTAAATGGATTGTATAATATGTGTAAGAACAGAAAGTAGTTTATGCATTCAAACTGTCATAATTATCTTTTTACATATATGCATATACATTTATATATATGTATTTATATGTTTTAGTCTTTATAAATAGATATTTCATATTAGTATTTTGTAGTACATCAGATTGTAGTTTGCACAGTACATACATAGTATATCTGAGCCTGTCTTTTTAAATGGAAGCAAAGCTTCAATTAGATATGTTAATGTGTTTAAACAAGAGTATTTAATGTATTTTAGTATTGGTAAATGTATTCTGAAGAAGTCATTGGTAATTGTAATGAAAGCGCTAAATACATTTTATTTCCTCGTTTCCAGTTTGCCTTCATGCTTATTTATTTGGTATTCACCAAATGTATGTCTGTCATAGCAGCTCGCCTATGATTTCAGGGGTAAAAGATATTCCCCTACTTGGCTAACTGGCTCCTGGTTGCCTCTTCAAAGGAGTCTGTTCTATATGCCAGAGATTATCTCCTTCATATCTGCAAATTCCTAAGCATTTTTGTGAATATTCCCAAGATCAACCAGATTGCTACCCAGAGGGTGATGTACCTAGACTGTCAACTACGTGGCACTCTTTCCACTGTCTCTCTTCCACAGGGCAGAGTTCCTTTCCTTCCAGTCTGCAGTCAGCCTACTGTTAAGCAACTCTCACCTAACAGTGACTCCGATCCTCAGAGTTCTAGGGCTAATGGCATCTTCAACTTTAATTGTGGAATTCTCCCACTTTCACATAAGAATATTACAGTTGTTGCTTCAGAGACAGTGGTCTCAGAGTCTTCACTCTGTTTTCAAAGCAATTATCACCAGCTCATGCAGAAAACATCTTCAGTGTTGGTTACACTTCCCTATAATTTGTGCAGGCAGAGAGTTTTAGACCCCATTATCAGTAGCAATAGTGACCATGGACACTTCCTCAATTTGGCAGGTGGGTGGGCATTATGAAGGGAGAATGGTACAAGGTTTGTAGAAAGACAAGGCCTATCGTCACATAAATGTTAAGACTTGAGGCCAGTCTCCTAGTGTTGCATAAACTTCATGGCTTCCTTCCTGAGAGTATGATATCCATCCAGACATGAATGCAGTTTTGTATATCAGCAAGCAGGGGGGAGAAAGTTTCTATCCTTCATGTCAGGAAGCAATGAGGGTCTGGTAGTAAACAGTGGCTGCACACTGCTTTTTGACTGCAACAAACATTCAGTAGGTTTTCAGTTGTCTGGCAGACAGCAGAGATCTTCAAACAACTTTTGAGTGATCTCTCAATCCAGCAACAGCTCACAAAATTTTCATTTGCTGGGATATCCCTTGCTGTGATGTATTTGCCATCCCTCACCACCAAATGCAGTAATTACTTTGCCATGATTCCCCCTCTAGAACATCCACCAAGGGACACTTTGTCTCAAAAATGGCACCCAGATTTCTTTCTTTATGCATATTCTTCTTCCCCTTATGTCCAGATTTCTGCAGATAGTCCTCAGGTGCATGGCAGCAGTCATCCTCTTAGCCCCCTTTTGGCCCAAACTTGTTTCCCCTTCTAATGCCTCATTTAAAAAAAAAAAACCTTGACTCTTCGATCCTGTACCAGATCAGATCTCTCAACCAGACAGTCACAATTTGAAGTTAAATGCTTGGATTCTCCAGTTACAGTGATGGCTAAGAATGTGTCATTTCCTCAGGAACAGCTTCACAAATAACCTCCATCCAAAAGATTTACTGCAGGAAGAGAAGGTTCATTTCTTGGGCTTGCCCATAAAACATTGACCTCCTTTCAGCATTAATAGCAGACATTCTGTAATTTCTTGTCTCTTTTTTTATTCATATTCTAGTTTCTCCATTATCAAGGTCCAGTTGGCAGCTATTTTCACCTTTCATGATGACTTTCAACAGCATCCTCTGGCTTCACAAAACTATGCAACGTCACCTTCCTGTTGAGGCTGCCAGTTACAGATCCTATTCCTCCTTGGGACCTAAATTTTGTACTGGCAGCTTCCTTTGCATAGCTTAGATACCTTTCGTGGAAAACTATCCTTCTAGTAGCTATTACTTCTGCAAGAATTTCAGAACTTCACATTCTGTTCTCATCTCTTCCTTACTTAATTTTCCATAAAGACAGTGTCCTTAAGTTCAAATTACTTGTATGTTCCCCAAGTAACTTCACAATCTGTCTGCCATCCCACTGACTTACCTGTCTACTTTTCTCTTTATGAAAATAAAAGTGAATGTGTACTGCATACCCTGGGTGTGCATAGACAATTATGTCTACCCCACTGAATGGAATATTTCAGAAGGTATGAGCAACTTTTCTTTTCATTTGCCTTCAAACTGAGGAAAAGGTTGTCAGACTGCATCTTATTTGTTTATTATCTTCACAACAAGCCACTTCTTACTAAACCAAAAGCTCATTCTACAAGAGTTATGGCAACTTCTACAGCTTTTTACAGAATTTCTTCACTACATGACATATGCGAGGCTGCTACTTGGTCTTCTATGCATACCTTTATCAAGCACTATAAGGGATAGAGCATCCTTCTGTGGTTCCATCCTAAAGAAGCTCCTATCATAGATCCACAGAGTCACCATACCTTTGAATTCTGACCACATGTCAGACTGGAAAAAGTGAATGAACAGGAAATGAAAGTTAAGTACTTGCCATACTGACAGATCCTTTCATTCCAGTCTTCCCAGTATGGCAACCCACACACTTTTCCCTGTCCATTGTTTTAAGACCTGAAAGATCCTCCAGAAAGAGCTTATAGGGGCTGTCTGTAAGCATCAAATAAGATTTGAGGTAACTAAAAGGAGAGATGCAGTATGGCAAGGGAATTTCTTAAAGTGATTCAATCAGACAAGTGGCTTAAGGACCTACATGTCATGTCAGACAGACTTGAATGAAAGGATCTATTGTTAACGTAAGTACATACCTTTCCATCCATCCACAACCATTTCTCCTGTTTTGCCACATGGGGTCAAGGTGTTAATTCAACAGTGATAGTCATCTAAAGCCAAGGTTCACACTGCCAGATGACTTGCCCTGCCATGGTTGCTCTTCCACACCAGACACTCACACCTATGGCCAATTTAGAGTGTCCAATCCACCTACAGCATAATTTTGGAATGTGGGAGCATTTACCTTTTACTCTCAAGGGGCATTTTATGGTAACATGGGACCAATAAGATCTTGGAACTTCTGTGTTTGGGTCACATATCAAGTTTAATTTCTAATGGCATCCTTTGTTTTTCACACACCTATCTTAGGCTTGGTATAATAGAATTGCACTGGTTGGGATAACAAATATAAGTTACTAAAAGTCTCCCCTTACTGTCCTCAGCCTCCAAGTCAATCTGATTAGAAAGACACCTCAGAGTTTCACTGGAGAGTAGCTCCTATGAAGGTAATGGTGCAAGGCCTGTATATTTATCAGAGAGAACAAAGCACAACAGTTGTGTCACACCATAGTGATGTGGTACGTCAAGAGGCTGGGGGGCACAAGGCCATATCCCATATACTGACTGGCTATGCACACTTGGGAGTTAGCTTTTCAGCATTCTTTTATCCTCCAAACACATTACTTTCCATCAAAGCAAAACACAGTGGCAGACAAATTGGGCAGAACCAAGACAGACCATCATGAATAAAGTTAGAATGATGGGGTCCTTCCAGGTATTGACCCAGTTCTGGGGAGCAGATCTGCTGGTTTCCTTTTAAAAGGAATTTGCATTATTCACTCTACTCATTTCAAATGATATCCTGGGTAATTCTTAATATTCAAGACAACTCTCCAAAAAGTCTTTGTGGTGAACCTCATTTAGCCCAGGCAACAGTGGTTATCCATCTTTTATGGAATTGGCCAAGGGCAATTACCACATGTTTCTTCACTATCTGGATCTACTCACATAAGACAGAGGGAGTTTGCTACATCCCAGTCTATGGCATCCATTGTTTGCCTGGATTCTGGTACCTTTTAGGGCATCTCATTTCTGAGGATGTGCTGCAGGTACTAATGGAGGCAATAAATCCTGCTACTAGAAAATCTTATATTGACATTTGAAATACTTTTTTAATTGGTGCTTACCAAATAACCAGGGCCCTATATAGGATTGTACCACTGGTGCTCAAATATCTGTGTGAGTCACTAAACTCTGGCCTTTGTACTACTTTGTACAAGTACATCTTATGGCCACTTCAGTATGTCTACCCAGAGATTCTTCTCGGTCCTCAGTGTTTTCTTAGTAAAACAGTTTTTGATAGTTTCTCACCTGAGATCACCTTGCAAACATGTTGCTCCTTCCTAGGTATTACCTTTACATTGGAAAAGTTAACTTCATTTCCATCTGAACTGGTACCTCAGGAATATTAAAGGTTTGTTACATGAAAAATTGTTCTTTTATTTGCTGTGACATCATTATCCAAGTCATAATCTCTGGTTTGGGATAGGGTATCTGTAAGAGCAAGATACTCACTCATGCCTAAAGTTATTTCAGAGTTTCTTTGAATCAAGCCCTGTCTCCCATTGGTCTATCCTAACCATCAGAAACACTGAGAAAAGATTACTCATACTCTGGCCAAGCACTGGCAGCTTGGGTACTACATTGACAGATACATGTCCTTCAGAAAAGCCTATCAGCTATTTATTTCTTATATGGGAATAGAAAGGGACAACCTGTATCGAAGATTATTTCCTGTTGGTTGTCCATGAGTTTTGCCTTTTGTTAAAGCTACTATAATAAATCATTTCCAGGAAGTATTAAGGCACTCTGCATGGGCCTTAACATCTCTGATGCCACATTTGAAAACAGCGAACTATAGAAGCTTTCTAGAGAGAGCTATTTTGTCTTCTGTATATACCTGTACAAGGAATTACATACTGGATTCTCTGTTTTGATCTGGGACTGGCTTTGCTGGGACTATTCTCCAGACGCTCCTGGAACCATATCCTTCCTCTTTCCAGGTTGGATAAGCTATGGTATTCTAACCATAGGCTACTGCACTGGAAATGATAATACAGTTCAGTAAGTTACTCATACCCATAACAGTAGATGGCTGAATTGCTCACTGCTGCAGTAACTACACCCACACACTATATCACTTGTTGTGTACTGCATTGTTTCTTTTTTGGTTTGCTCAGGATGAGTATGCTACTTCTTATCTGTCAGGCATGAAAAAGTCCTGAGGATTTTCTACTCAGACCACTGATTTTCCTTCCTCAGGGCTGACTAATCAGCAGTCAGTGTGGATTTGTCTGTGGGAGGGAGTCAGAGATTTTGGAAGCTGGTCAGTTGTGTCTTGGGCAAGACACAACCCATAGGCTACTATAGCAGTGAGGAATTTGAACATCTACTGTTACGGCTAAGTGCAACTTAACACAACTGCACTTTCAGGTGTAATGGTGAAAGCAGTTAGAAAAGTACAGTAGTGTAAAATCTTACCATAACAGTAGATGCCCTTCTCTTCACTATCGCAGTATTCTTTACCTAAAGGATCTCCTGCCAATTATAGCCCAATGCCCGTCCAATATACCAAAGTATTTAGTATTTATAGGCATCGTACATCACACATATGCTTTCCATGTAAGGCATAGGGCATAAAGGTAGCATACAGACACACACACTCAGAACTGAAAAAGTCCCAGGAGGAACAGAATGCCCTTAGGGACAAGCAGAACATGTGCATCCAGAAGGGAAAAAAAAGGAATATGACAATAAAGGGCCCCCTTAGCCAGCAGGGTAAGAACATTACATGGCAAAAGCTAAAATAGATGGGGTAGGAGGGAGGGAGTGAATGCTGCAACAGTGAAGAGAAGGACATCTACTGTTATGGTAAGATTTTACACAACTATACTATGTCCTTCCATATCACTGTTGCAGCATTCTTTACTTAAGGAAGAGTACAAGAGCTCAAGGAAACCTGGGAGGAGGAAACACTCCCCACAAACCCGGCAAGATAGCCCTGGCAAAGCCTGTCCTGGAAATAACATCCATTTTATAATGCTTAGTAAAAGTATGAACAGAGCTTCAAGTATCAGCCTCAAGGATTGAACTGGTATCCAAACCCTTGAAAAAAGTACCACAAGAGGTAACTGCCCTAGCAGAATATGTTTTTTTAACAATGAAAGACATTTCCCATGAAAAGAATAACAAACAGAAATTGGCTTAAAAATCCAGGAAGAGATCGTTGGGTTAGAAACAGCCAAACCAAAGTACTGGAAAGAAAAGAAACAAAAAGCTGCTCAGATTTGTGAATAACGTACAGTTGTATAAAATGTTACCATAACAGTAGATGTCCTTCCCTCCACTGTTGAAGTATCCTAAACAGAAGGGATCACCTGTCCAGGGCAGCCCAATTCCCGGCCAATATACAAAACCTAATTATCTTGTATACACCATACGTCACACTTCTGCTCTCCACATAGAATGTAGGGCATAAAAGGAACGTATGGACACAACTACCCACAGTTGAATTGCCCCAGAAGAGAACAGCTTCCAATGGACAAAGGAGTCCATGCACATCCAGAAGAAAAAGGGAAAACTTTCAGCCAGAAGGGAATCTAAAGAAAAAACAGAGGGGGTTGGAGGGAGGGTGTGAATACTGCAACAGTGAAGAGAAGGACATCTACTGTTATATTAAGATATTATACAACTGTACTATGTTCTTCTATATCATTGTTGCAGTATCCTAAACAGAATGGAGAATAAAAAGTTCAAGAAACAAAATGGGAGGTAGAAGGCTGAGAAGAGCTCTCAGCAAACCCACATAAAATGGTTCCAGCAAAACCAATGCTTTGGCCCTAGAAACAATATCAAACTTATAATGCTTAGTAAAGGTATGCACTGAAGACCAAGCAGCAGCTTCAAGGATGTAATTGGTGTCCAACCCTTTGAAGAAGGCATCAGAATGAGCTCTAACAGAAGAAGAGATTTGAAACAAAAAGTGTAACAAAAGGAAATGGCCTTAGATATCAAGGAAGAGATGGTTTACTTAAAAACAGCCAAACCCAATGTCTTGAGATGAAAGTAAACAAAAAGCTGATCAGATTTAAGGATGGCTTTAGTTTTACCCAAATAGTACCTTACTTGTCTGTGCAAATCCAAGGTATGCAGGGCCCTCTTACTACCAGATTGAAAAGAATAGAAAAAAGAAGGGAGTTCTACCAACTGATTCAAGAACAACTCATTTACTACCTTGGTCATAAAAGGAGGACTAGTACGAAGGGACACCCTGTCCCTGTGAAAAAAAAAAACAAAAAAATTAGGAATGGCCATTAAGGGCCTGGAGCTCAGAAATCCTCTCAGCAGAAATAGGAACCAGCAACAAAACAGTCTTCCAGGTACAATGTTTTAAAGAAGCAGAATCTGCAGGCTCAAAAAGAGCCTGAGTCAATTTTTCCAAAACAAAATTAAGTTCCCAAGGAGGAGGAATAGGTTTCCTTAGAGGCATAATATGCAGGAAACCTGTAAGAAATTGTTTGAACTCAAAACAAGAAACCAAAGGAGGATTCAAGGGCAGACAAGCAGAAATGTCTGGCAAATGGGGTTTCACAGAATATGCCAGGCCAGACTGGAGCAACTCACACAAATAAGAGGACCAGAGAGACCCCCACTGAAAAAGGGTCCTGGTTAGAAGCATGGCACCAGACAGAAAATCTTTTCCATTTGGACATAAAAGATTCCATGGCTGAGGGTTTGCTTGCTTCCTGTAAAACCCAGAGCATGTTCTCAGAAAAGAGGTGCCTGAAAGGAGTTAAAACACTATCACCCACAGTGTCAGTTGAAAAGTGAACAAGTGAGAATGGCTGAGAGGCCCTTTTCCTATGTGAGAAGATCCAAATGGTGAGGTAACTTGTGGTGATTTTCCCTGGCCAGATACTTTAAGAGGGGGACCAGTGCTATCTTGGCCAAAAGAGAGTCACTAGCAAGATATTTTGGGGGTCCAGCTGAATTTTCTGCAGGACTCTTGGAAGAAGAGAAAGAGGAGGGAAAGCATAAAATAAAATCCCCTTCCCAGGAAAAGAAATTGCATCTGTCTTCCATCATGGAACTCTGGAAAAGAAGACAAGAAGCTGCCTGTTCGGAGGGGCAGCAAAAAGCTCTACCTGAGGAATACCCCACCAATGGACAATACCCAGAAATACATCTCTGTGAAGCATCCATTTGTGAGCCTGTGTTTTGGACCTGCTCAGAAAGTCTGCCACTAGACTGTGCTGTGAAGGAATGTATACAGCTTGAAGAGCTAACTGATAACTGAGAGCCACCTCCAAAGCCTGAAGAGCCATCCAGCACAGGAGGTAAGATTTTGTGTCTCCCTGCTTGTTGACATACCACATCACTGTAGTATTGTCTGTGTACACCTTCAAGGGGCCTGGAGAGAACATGTGGCGAAAAGCCTGAAGGGCCAGAATCAGAGCTGTCATGTATTTGATGTCAATATGGTCTGACTTCTGATGGGGAGGCCAGAGACCCTAAACTTTCAGGTGACCAAAAGACCCCCCATGTCTGAGGCATCAGTGAACAGTTCTTGAGAAAGAATTGGAGACTGAAAAGGGCAGACCTGGGTTGAGAGCAAACTGTTGAATCCACCATTTGAATTCCTTCTTTAGACGGGTAAAGACAGGTACACTGAAATCCAGAAAGTGACAATGCTGCAGCCAAACTGACTTGCAGTACCACTGAAGCTTCTGCATATGCAGTCTGACAAGAGAAAGCACTGGAATACAAGAGGCCATGAATGCCAGGGCCCAAAAAAACTCCCTGGGTGGCATGGCAGTCATAGGAAGAAGAGACGAAAAGAAGGCTGTCAATGACATAACTTTTGGAAGTGGAAGAAATGCCAACATTTACACTGTCTGAATCCTGAATCCCAGACACATATGATCCTGAGAGGGAGTCAGGATGGACTTTTGGAAGTTGATAGTGAACCCCAGACTTTGAAAGAGAGAGATAGTGAAATCCAGATCCCGTAACAGGCAACTGGGAGAAAGCACATGAAGCAATAGGTCATCTAGATAAGAAAACATCTGAATGCCTTGGAGCTTGCAGAAAGAAATCACAGGAACTAGGCATTTTGTAAATACCCTTGGGGCAGTAGAGAGACTAAAGGGCAAAGCAGAGAACTGAAAATGAAAAGAGAACACAGAAATGAAAAAACTTCCTGAAAACAGGGTGAATAGGGATATAAAGGTAAGCATCTTTCAGATCCAAAGACATCAGAAAAACCTGGGGTAATAAAAGAGGAAACAGGGTTTGAAGAGTAAACATCTGAAAAGAAGGGACCTCAAGAAAGGTGTTGAGCCAGGATAGATCCAGAATAGGTCTCCAAGTGCCCCCTTTTCGAGGAACCAGGAACATCCTGGAATAAAAACTCTTTTCCACTTTGAAAGGGGGGACAGGCTGAATGTTTCCTTGGTTCACCAGGGACCCTTGAACCTCCAGGAAATGAAGAAGCTGCACTAGGGGAAGTTGAGAAATGCCTGAAAAAGGAGGGAGAAACTTCCACATCATGAAGTAACCCTGACAAATGATAGAAGGAACCCAAGAGTCTGAAGTGATGAGATGCCAATTTGGAAGACTAAGGGAAAGCTGAAGGAGCAAAGGAACTTGGTCTAAAAGAAGGAGGAGGGGGCAGACTGCCAAAGAGAAGCAAACTTATCAGATAAAGAAGGATTCCTGGCCACAGAAATCTGAGAAGCCTTATCAGAGGGTCCCTGCCTACTACCCTTCCTGCCCTTGGAGACCTGGCAGGGTTGTCTGTGAAGGAAAGCAGATCTAGAAGGTTAATTCCTATGGAATTTAGGGATAGCAGAGACAAAAATATGTTTAAGGTCCTGAAAGGCTTTGCCTTCATCATGAAGACAATTAAACATGTCAGCAGCAGTTTCAAAAAGATGTTTATTATCCAAAGGAGCATCTAACAACTTGACTTTAATGCCCTCAGGCAGAGACTGCAGGCAAAGCAAAGAATAATGCATCATGACAGACTCAAAAGCTGCAGCCCTGGAAGAGGCATCAGCAGCATCACAGTTATACTTAATGGAGAGGCGAGCCACTTGAGAAGCAAAACCTAAAAGAGATAAGGCAGAGGATTTGCCATCAGAATCAGGCAGATAAGAAATAACCAGACAAGCCTGTGCAATCAAGACCAGAGCATACCTGGTCATGTGGGTCTGGTAATTAACAGCCCTAAAGGCCAAAGTAGAAGCAGTGTAAACTTTCTTACCTATCCTCTCCATTGTCCCACTATCCTTATCAGAAGACAAAAGTTTGGGATAGGGCAAAGGCTTAGAAGATTTTTCATAAGAGACTGACACCACAGCAGGATCAGCAAAAGGACATTTGAATAAAAATTGACAATCTTCACAAACCTTATAGAACCTATAAGGTTTCTTAGGAGCAAGAGACTGAGAATGAGGAGACTTGGAAGCAGCAATGAAAATATCTAACAAAGCAGCCAACACAGGAGGAACTGTCAATAGTTTAGGAGTATCCACCTGAAGCGACTCATAATATTTTCTCTGAATATCTGTCACTTGAGAAGAATCCCAGTTAAAGTATTCCATCATCCTAGCAATTGTGTCTCCAAAGGGCAATTCCTTAAAAGGAGACTCAGGGCTAATAGACTTCTCTTCATCAGAACCATAAGCCAAAGGTGAAGGCATCTATGCAGAATAAGCCAAAGACTCCTTATCAGACACTGAATACTCATCCATGGAATACAGTTTCCTAAGTTGCTTAAAAGGGGTAGAGGTCCAAGGAGGAGCGGGTACCTAAACCCCTTGAGGAGGCTTTAGGGCCATCAAGGCAGAAAACAAGCCCTGAGTAAACTGTTGCCATTCTTTTTGAGGATCCTTAGGATGGACTGAAACATGCTTCAGTTTTTGTCTTTTCTTAGAAGGGACATTAGTCATTACAAATACCGGAGGTTCCAGTCCTTGGCGAGATTTGATAAGAGAACCCAGAACCTCCTCCCTGACCAGTATCTATGGAATCCTTCTATAATCAACTGCAGTTCCCTCTATACATTCAGAGCAGATGTCTGCAAAGCCTCAGGAGACGTGCAAAAAGACAGATCCATGCTATCCTCTGACAGGGTTGCATCAGCGGAATATGATGCAGATGCTGAACAATCTAAAGAGCTATTACTCACTTCTACAGGGACATCCAGTGGAGGCTGAACAGCTAAAGAATCCAGCTGAAACTTCTTGGCCATCTTCTTACCTAGCAGGAGTATCTTGGGGTTAAATATTCTGCCATGGTACCCTAGGCTAACTGTTTAAGCCACTGGTTTTCAAGATAAATGACAGGGAAGACAGTTTCTGATTGTCTTAGGCCCAAATGCCTTACAGATACTACATGAAGTATAGTTGTGGGATGCACCAAAACAAAAAAGACATTGCTCATGATGATCCTTATGGGAAATCTGCCTCCTATATTGACATTTTTCTTGCTTGGATGACACGAACTCTAGGTAGTGCAAAAAAAAATGGGGCACTTATCCGAGGGGCAAGTATTCAGTACAGCAACAAGATGTTCAACCAGCAATAAAGGCATTTGAAATGGCAGCAATGAAGTTCTGGGTAGTTATGTCTGTACATCCCTTTTATGTTCTACATTTTGTATGAGGAGCATAAATGGGATATAATGCGCATATAAGATTATTAGGCTTTTGTGTACTGGCTAAGTGTCAGGCTGCCTGGTTGGGAGATCTCTTCTGTTTAGGATACTGCAACAGTGATATAGGAAGACATCTTTAGTTTTATACAAATAATATTTGAGTTGTCTATACAAATCAAAGATGTGAAGAACCTTCCCACTGGCAGACTATGGAGAAGGAAAAAAGGAAGGAAGATGGCTAGACTGATTAAGGGACAACTCATTGACCTCCTTGGACAAAAAAGGAGGATTAGTATGAAGAGACACCCTGTCTTTGTGGAAAACTAAGAAAGGATGAATAGCCATAGCAGCCTGAAGTTCAGACACCCTCTCGACTGAAGTGAGTGAACAGTCTACCAAGTACAATGCTGCAAGGAAGCTGAAGAAGCAGGCTCAAAAGGACCCTGCGTCAATTTTTTAAGTACAAAAATGAGGTCCCAGGAAGGGGCAATAGGCTTCGTGGAAGGTCTGATATGAAGGATGCCTTTAAGAAATTGCTTGACCTTAAATCTAGAGGCCAGAGGAGGAGCCAAGGGCAGACAAGCAAAAACTGCTGACAGATGAGCTTTAACTGAAGAATATGCCAACCCAACATGGAGCAAATCACACAACGAGAGAACCAGAGGAACCTCCACAGATAGGGGATCCTAGTAGCGAGAGAGGCACCAGAGAGCAAATCGCTTCCATTTGGACATATCTGATTTCCTGCTAGTAGGATTCCTGCCCGCCTGCAAAATCTGAAGCATGCCCTCAGAAAAAAAGGTGTCTGAAAGTTATCAGAACCCCATCACCCACAGCATCAGTTGAAGCGTGAGCAAAGTGAGGGTGGATAAGAGATCCCTTGTCTTGTGTAAGAACATTAATCTGGTGAGGTAACTTGTGGCAATTGCTGGGAGTCGCTAGCAGGATTTTGGGATAGTTTTGCCTGATGTGCAAGACTCACGATAACAGAGGAAGGGGAGGGAAGGTATAGAGAAAAATCCCTTTCCAAGGAAAAGACAGGACATCCAATTTCTAACCCAGGGGACTTGGGACTCTGGAACAGAATAGAGTAAGTTGTCTGTTCAGACTGATCAGAGAGGAGGATAAAAGATCTACATGAGGAATACCCTACCGATGGACAATGTCCAAAAACACATCTCTGTGAAGCATCCATTCATGAACCTGTGTGCTGGACCTGTTAAGAGTCCAGCCATAAGACTGTGATCTGAGAGAGTGTAAACTGCCTGAAGAATCATTTGATACTGGACAGCTAAACCCTGGACCTGAACAGTTAGTCTGCAAAGATGACAGAACCTTGTGCCTCCTTATGTTGACATACATCACTGTGGTACTGTCTGTGAAAACTTTGAGGGGCCCAAGTTGAAAGAGGGTGTGAAAAGCTTGAACAGCCAGAAGCAAAACTCTAATCTCCTTTACACTGATGTGAGCTGGCCTCTACTGAGGAGGTCAGAAACCCTGAACTTTGAGAAGGCCATAGGAGGTACCCCAATCCCTGTCTGAGGCACCTGTAAAGAGCTCCTGAGTTGGAACAAGAGCTTGAAAAGGAAGCCCAGAAAAGAGAAAGTTGATGAATCCGCCACTAAAGCTCAAGCTTGAGACAAGGAGGAAAAGGTACTCGGAAGTTCAGGGGGTGGCAATGTTGAAGCCATGCTGACTTGGGGAACCACTGAAGCTTCCTCATATGGAGCCTGGCAAAACACAGCATGGGAATGGTAGAGGCATGAACCTGAGCAC
The DNA here is from genome assembly GCF_019279795.1 of Protopterus annectens. NCBI lineage: Eukaryota > Metazoa > Chordata > Ceratodontiformes > Protopteridae > Protopterus > Protopterus annectens. The sequence continues at coordinate 1,823,700,877 of NC_056735.1, forward strand.
CCTGAGAAGTTCTCTGGCAGTGACAGATGCCTGAAAAAGAAGGGAATGGAAAAAGACAATTGCAGACACAGCCTTGTGGTGCAGGCAGAGATGCCAGCATGGGAACTGTCTAAAGTCCGCAGTCAAGTAATATACAATGCTGGGAATGTATCAGTACTGATTTCTGGAAGTTTATAGTGAACTGTAGATTCTGTAACAGAAAAGTTATAAACTTGAGATCCTGATTCAGAGAGTTGGGGTAGGATCTTGAATAAACAGTCTAGATAGAAAGGTAATCTATCAGCTTGTAACTTCACTATCCATCTCATCTCAGCCATCTCTGTGCTATGCACAATGTCATATCCCCTTTTGTCTCCAAGTACTAGTCATATAGCCAAGACTTTAAAACAATTTCCTGGGCAATCCGTGATGTGCTTAGCAAGAGCATTAGTTGAATTTTTCAACCTAATACCACTAAGATGCTTCTGTATTCTATCTTTAAAAAAGATATTCGTCTTGCCTACATAAAAATTCAGATGAGATGGATGTATAGTGAAGTTGCAAGCTGACAGACTACCTAGCTTGAATGAGGTTGTCTTTAAAAGCCGGCATTGAGAGCACACAAATTGCTTCATTAATTGCCCTGTTAAGTACTCCTGTTGTAAGATCCTGATTGGCTGGATGGGTAACGCTTGTTATAGTCTCTTCTTTTTTAGGGCTTGTCTTTATGTTATAACAGCAGACCTGATGAAAGGCTGATTATCCATTCTGTTTTCTTGTTATTTTATTAAAGGTGGTTTTAAACTGGCCTTGTCTGTGTTGACCATACTCTTTTTTAATTCTTCTACTTTGATTTTTGATTCAGGATCAGACTCTGGCTGCAGTTTGTATAATTTTTCTATTGATTGTCTTTGTTATATAACAGCAACACATGGCTGAAGATCATGCCTTGTAGTTGGATTTAAATCCTGCCTATTTTGGCTCACAGAAACATTCTAAACAGATTTTTGGAGTGGAAGGCAATCACATGCTTTGCTTGGACTTCTCCAGTGTGACTGAGGCTGCCAGGAGATTCTTTTGGAGGTAGAAACTTTTTCTACTAAGTTTAAGGAACTTGAAGTGAACTCATTTAAACTTTAAAGACACCAGTGGCAGTGCCTGCACTTGCAGGCATGCCAGCATTATAAAATTATTCCTCGAGGACTGAAGGTTCTGTGTATGCCCACCTATGGAACAACATATTCTGAGTTATTGAGAAGGTGGCAGCCACCTAATATTGAAATAAGCTTTAATTACATCCATGTTCTAATTGATTTTTTTAAGTCCCTGGAAAATGAGCTGAAGGTTTTGGTTGAGAATGCACAAAAGGAGATAAATGAAGAGTTTAGTGCTGAGATTTTTCAGTCCAGGATTGATAACCTTTTCAACAATTTATCTGCTTTTGAGTTATGTTTAAAACAAAAGAAAAAGAAACTTGAAAGGGACTTTTCTGATTTCAAGAAAGGGAATATGTTTTCTTGTCCACGTACTACTAGGGATGAGCCAGCTTCTGCAGGTGTGATTGATGAGGTTAAGGCTGTCCAACCTCAGACAGAGGAGCTTGCTAAGGTCCCTGCTGGGTCTGCAAATGTTGGCAATACAGTTGATTCAATTGTGTGATCTGATTTAGGAATGAGATGCAAGGAGCCAGTAGCTGCTATAGGAGGAGGTTCAGCACTTCCTCCAGTTTTTCTGGAGTTACCACTTCCAGTAAGAGACAGATGGAGGCAAAGAGGGGCTGCTTTATGAGCAGAGGATGAATGAAATGCAAAGCCTCTCTGGAGTGGGAACCTTTGGCCACTGCCAAGAACGATAGGAGATAAGTATCAGTTCTTTTGTTTTTAACCTTTTCTCTGTTCCTTTGTCCGAGCATCAGATGTCAGTTTTAAACAGAGGGTTGTCATTTTTTTCCTGCACAAAAGTCTGACATCAGCAATGTAGTTATTGACTTGAAAATGTTTACTCATAGCATTATGTTACGTACTATGTTCCCAGGCAACAATACTCAGAATTTTAACATGTTTAAGAAATCCAGCACATATGTTCCTCTTTTGCACCCAGATCTTGAGACCTTTTTGAATGTATGTGAGAACGACATACGTAAGCTTTTTGGGAACAGCACTCATGTGGTTTTGTCAATTTGACACGTGATGAGGCAACTGCTCTGGCTGAATTGAAATCACACCCAGATTTATATTTTCAACCTGCAGATAAAGGGGGTGCACTAGTAGTTCTTGATAGATTGGCATATTATGGAGCTATGAGACGAATGCTTGAAGATGGATGTACATATGAGCAAATCACATGAGCTGCTGTGATGAAGATAATTGCTTTATGTCAAGGCCTCTCTGTATAACTTGTTTATGTCTGGTGGCATAGATCATGATTTGTATGATTACTTTTTAGTCATCAATCTAGTCATACCTATCATACATGGATTGCCTAAAATACATAAATGCTTGGTGGACCCACCCATGAGACCTGCAATATCTGGATGTGGGTGGGTCATGTAGACCCTTTCTATTTTTGTGGAGAAATCCATTAAACCAGTTGTTGAAGCAGTTCCAGATGTCCTCAAAAACACTGAACATTTTTTTATGTATGCTGTCTCAATATGTCACTGCTAGAGGGGATGTTCTTGGAAGTGTCAGGATAACTTTGGACATATGTACTCTCTTAACATCCATACCCAGCAATTTGGGAGTTCAGATGGATGGATCTTATCTCATGAGCAAGAGTGGCTGGTCATACCAGCTTACAAAGGTGATTTGTTTTTTTTTCGCTGGGTCTCATACTCATGTGTTTATGTTTGGCAATTATCTTTTTTTTCTACAGAAAGTGGGGGGGGTGGCTATGGGGACCCCCTCTGTGAACAGTTATCCCAGCTTGGTGATGGCTAGCTGGGAGGAGGGATATGTTTTACAAGAAAATGTTTTTTTTATGCAATTAATTGTCTGTTGTAGATGTTTTGTTGATGATGTCTTTCTTTTGTGGGGAGGCATCATTGATGAGTTAAATGACTTTGTCTGCTATTTAAATTCTTCCACCACATTTCTTCAGTTTACTTATATGCATTCGAAATAAATGATTGACCTTTTGTATGTCCATCTGATTTCAGATATGAATGGTGGTATTAACACTGAGTTGTACAGAAAGGACTGCTGGAAGAATATGCTTTTACATCACTCCAGCATGATCCTAGCACATATTTATGGTACAGTTATGAAGTCAGTTCTTACAGTCTTCTAGACTCCATACTGAAGGAGCTACATTCAAGAATGCAGCTGATGATCTATCAAAAACCTTTGTTGCCAGGGGGTTACTCTTTCAATGAGGTGCATGAGCATATGGACAAGGAGTTTCTCCTTGATTCAACAGACAGGGCTCCATATTTTTCAAGAGAAGTTGGACAGGGATTCCAGGGGCCCTGTAAACATATGAAGAGTGCTGATAGTGTGGCACAAATCACCCTGACCTACTCCAGCAATGTACATAATATCTGTGATGTTATTACTAAGAACTGGTCTATCTTACAACAGATAACCACATTAAAGGGCTTGTTGGCAGCAAACCATGCTTTAGCTTCTGGAATGCTAAGTCCCTGAAAAGGCAGCTATGTTATGGACCTTCTATTGACAGTTCTGATTCTGTTCCCAGGTTTGATGAGTTTGGAACTTCCCCTTGTTGGTCCTGCAAAGTCTGTCCTTACATCTCCAGAATTGACTCTTTCTGTCACCCCCAGACTGGCTCTGTTTACAGATTTAAACTGTGAGTTGATTGCAAAACTCTGAATTTAGTGTATCTTGCTACTTGCACTAAGTGCTGTCATTTTTATGTAGGCAAGACTAATAGGCTGTTTAAAGACAGAATACTGAAGCATCTTAATGATATTAGGCTGAAAAATTCAACTGATGCTCTTGCTAAGCACATCATGGATTGCACAGGACATAGATTTAAATTTTTGGCTATACAAATTGTACTTAAAGACAAAAGGGGAGGTGACATTGCGCATAGCGCTGAGATGGATAGTGAAGTTACAAGCTGATAGACTACCCAGCTTGAATGGGATTGTTCCTTTCAAGCTGGCATAGAGAGCACACAAATTGCTTCATTAATTCTCCTATTAAGTACTCCTGCTGTAAGATCCTGATTGACTGGATAGTTAATGCTTGTTATAGTTACAAACACATGCGTCTGGAGCAGTTCTCCCCGGGCCTCTGCTGAAAATTGGCTTCTTTCCAAGTTGGACTTTCCCAGTTAACAAATGTTAAAATAAATAAAAATAAATAAATATAGTCTCTTCTTTTTTAGGGATTGTCCGTGTGTTAGAACAGTAGATCTGATGCAGAGCTAATAGTTTGGAAGTGCTTATCCATTCTATTTTCTTACATACTGTATACTTTCAAAGATGCCACCACCTTTCAATTTTAATTTTTGAAACTGAACATGTGTGCTCAATCTTTTGTTTTTGTATAACTCAGAATATATCATCTATGCTACTATGACTTTATGTATGTAATTATCCTGGTGCTTTTCTCCTAAGGTCTCCACTGAAAATGGGCTTCTAGTTCAACTGGACCAACCTGCTTAACAAATGGCAAATAAATAAAATTCTTATTATTTTATTAAAAGTGGTTTTAAACTGGCCTTGGCTGTACTGTCTTTTTTTTTTTTTGCTTCTACTTAAAGGGATAATTCTTCTGACATTTGGAACATGAGAAACAAAATATGTTTCAGCTCCTGCAAGGCTTAGCCCTTGTCCTGGAGATTTGAAAAGTTCAGCAGCAGCAACCAATGAAAAAGATTTTTATTATCCAAAAGATCACCCAAAAGTTTGGCTTTAATGTCATCAGACAAATCCTGAAGACAGAGCCAAGAATAATGCCTCATAACTGAACTAAAGGCAGCAGCCATGGAAGAGGCATCAGCTGCATTTGATTGAGTGGAGTGCAGTTTGAGAAGTAGATCCCAGCAGGGAAAGGGCTGACGCCTTCCCTTCAGAGTCAGGAAGGTCAGAAACCACCTTAGAAACCTGAGAAAGGACAGCCAATACATGCCTGGTTATATGAGTCTGGTAGTTGATGGCCAGTCTCCCATTCATCTTGTCTACACACCAGTATGCTTACAGAGCAAAGAGGTCTACAGAAGATGCCATCTCCACTGCCTTACATATTGCACCTTGTCATCTTGAGCAGCAGGGGAGCTATGTGAGGATGCTCTTTGTAGAATTTAGTTCAGTTTTCAAAACAATTATCCCAGATAGACACTATACTCACTGGGCTAGGACTTTCAGAACCTACCTGCCATTGGAGTAAAGACTTTTTGATTAACCATTCTCAGATGGTTAGACTAGGCCCAGACCGCTCCTCCACTCTCAGGCTAAACATTGGTGTCCCATAAGCCTGTGTGCTGAGCCCCCTTCTGTATACTCTTTACAACCATGAGTGTGTCCACTCTTATTCTACTAACACCATCTTTAAGTTTGTGGATGACACCATAGTGGTTCGACTTATTTCAGGAGACAAGACAGCATATAGAGATGAAGTTCATAGATTTGCAGCATGGTGTACTGAGAACAACTTTGCCCAGAACACTGCCAAAACAAAAGAGCTACTAATAGATTTCCACAGGTACATCACAGAACACAAACCAATATATGTCAATGGAGACTGTGTGGAAAGGGTCCCTGTCTTCAAGTTTCTAGGTGTACATGTGACAGAAGATCTTTCTTGGTCCATAAACACCACAAAGGTAGTCAAGAATTCACAGCAGTAACTCCATTTCCTGAGGATCCTCAGGAAAAATAATCTGCAGAAGAAGCTACTGGTGTCTTTTTACTGCTGTTTTATTGAAAGTGTGCTGACATACTGCATTTCCATGTGAACTCTTCAGCTCTCACTGTCTCAGCAGAGCAACCAACATCTTGAAAGACCCTTCTCATCCTGGACATCACCTGTTTGAGTTGCTGCCTTCTGGCAGACGGTTCAAGTCCAGTCCATCTCAGAAAAACAGACTTAAGAACAGTTTCAATGCCAGGGCCATATGTGAATTGAACAATGCTAAATACTCACAATGACTACAGATAATAGCCATTTCCACTATAAGGCATACATTTACATTCCTGTGCACCTTATTTTATTCCTTTTGTGTGCAATATACGCAAGTGCAATAACTTAGTTGTTATTGCATTGCATTGCATTATATTGTAGTGTATTGTATTCTCTTATTCATGTTCAGTATATGTGCATGCACCTTAGGAGGATTACTACAAATTTCATTGTACTTGTGCAATGACAATAAAGCAAATTTACCTTATCCAAAGGATAAAGTGGCAGCAGTGTAAACTTTCTTGCCCAGTTGTTCTATAGCCATACTATTCTTATCAGACGGCAATAACTTGGATGGCTTGGCAAAGGAGACTGACCCTACAGAAGGACTTTTATAAAGAAATTTACACTCATCAGGTACTTTATACAGTTTACCTGGCTTCTTAGGTGCAGGGGGCTGAGAGTCAAAGGCTGCAGATACTGCAAAGAAAGTATGAGAAGGGCAGCCAGAACAGAAGGAACAGCAGATGTCTTGGGAGACTTATCTGTAGGAGCTCATGTCTTTTCTGAATCTCAGAGAAGTGAGAACAATCCCACTTAAAATAATTCATCATATGTCAATGGTATTCCCAAAGGAGAGCTCCTGCAAGGGGGGATTCTGGACTTATGGAGTCCTTCACCTCTGAACTGTAGTCCAAGGGGGAAGGGATTTGGGAAGACTAAGCTAAAGATTCTTCCCGAGTCCAGGTCTTCATCCAAGGAATCCAATTCCCTTGGCCTCTTGAATGGAGTAGAAGACCAGGGAGGAGCAAGAACAGAAACACCTTGAGGATGCTTCAAGACCATTAAAGTATTAAATAAACCCCAAGTAAATTCCTATCATTCACATTGGGGATCTTTAACAACAGGGGAAATATAAACAAAAATAAAAAATGTAAGAGTATCGGACCTAGATAATAAACTGTCAACACAGTAATTCCAAAAGTAGGAGCTCCAAGGAAGCAGGATGAAGTAAATACAAACAAAATTAAGTTTATTAAACTCTATAAAACACAATTAAAAGGTTAAGTGCTTTCGTCTTATTATTAATTACATTTATTAAACTCTATAAAACACAATTAAAAGGTTAGGCGCTAAAAAACACCAGCAAGGACACACCTCCCACAGAAGAGCTCTCATTTCTTTCAGGTTGAGGTGTTCTTTCAGGAACTAGGGTAGCCATTTCTCCTACACTCATTGTGATGCTGTCCACACCCCACAAACCTTGTCTGAGGCATCCATGTGGGAAAAAGGGAATCAGGATGTCCAAGGGGGAGGCAGTGCTGAGACTACACAGATTTCAGGTACCACTGGATTTTCCTCATGTAGTGTCTGGCCAGGGAGCGCATAGTAATGGTGGCTGCCATGAATCCCAAAGTCCTTAGCATCTGCCTTGCAATGTGTAAGAATTTAAAGGACTGTAGAATACTGGAAGAAACTGGAATGAGGCCATTTGACTGTTTTTATATTTTAATTAACAAACCAAACAGACCAGCACCAAGATTAACAACAACAGGGGCAGTTTGTGCCATCAGACTGCCAGACTGCAGCCTCCTCAGCAAGAAAAAAGAAAAAAAGTACTTTTTAGTTATTTAATTTTTATTGTCTTTAGTGAGTCTTTCTCAACTGGCTGCTTTACGCCAACGGACTCGTCTGCGAGTATGAGCATGCGCACTTTCGATTTCCGGGTTGAGGCAGTTTTAAAAACATACGTTTTTTTTTTCTCTTTTTCTGTGCGCTGCAGTCCGGATAGCGAATTAAGGCATCAATGTGATGCCCAGCAGTCTATGCGGTTTGGAGCCGCATAGAATTGGAAGGGGTTCGGACTGCCATGTCCACAGGCACGTACATGATGTGGATGAGTTAAATGGCTGCTGATTGGTTGTCGCTCTCTTCTCGGGCTTTATGTGCTGGGAAAAGAGCGAGAAGCAAACAGTTGCAGCTAGTTTCGATTGTGGACTTGTCGCTTGTGTGGTGGATTTTATTTGCTTGCCTTGGCAGCCTAATTTCGTTCACTGGACTTTCAGCGGCTTATACAAGGTAAGTACCGAACATAGATTGAGCAAGCAAGAGTGAAATAAAACCATTCAAGAGATTTCATTCTCCCCTTACTGAAGTATTTGCAGAAGGAGACGGTATTGTGGAAGAGCAGAAGGAGATTAAATTGGCATGTAAAATTGCAGGAACTCAAGATAGTTTCTTCTGTAACAATACTTCAGTTTTCAATAAATGCACAGCCATTCTTCTAATGCTAAGGAGATTTCAAAACTTGACATTTCAAGTGCAGCTACACTTTTTTTACTGGACAGTATGATAGAATCAGGACAATGTATGTAATATAAAAATAGTTCAAGAGTGGATGCTTATTTGTGCAGCTTCTCCCAACAAGATACATCAACACTGCAAGACAGGCATGAATAAAGATAGTATGTATCCTACTTTTTTGTCTAAGAATAATAAAACAAAACTCCAATCATCCTGAGACAGTTGACTAAAAGATCTGAAGGGAAACATACCAGAGACCAAAGTATCTGTAAAAATACCACAGAAGTATTAGAATATGCCCAGATACCACTCCAGGCATTATTCTCTTGCACTCTGGCCCAAATCCCTTTCAAACTCTGATTGTCTTCATTAAATGGAATTGGATATAGTGGAAGATGTGAACTTTTACTACTCCCGATCCTTCTTTGCATGAATTAGAACAAGTGGAAAAAAGAAAATGACAGTGAAGCTTTAATCAAGATGGTAGCAGAAAAACTTTAGATATTAACTAAATAAACTCTCTTGAATTTGTTACAGAAATTATATAGCTTTATTTGGAAATGTGCATTATTGTACTAGAAAGGTATATAATTTCCATGTTAGTCAAACCTTGTTGTGGAAGTTTAAAGGACACTTGCTTTTAACAATTGAGGAGGGGCCTTTTCCAATCCCTAACACTCCTACTGGAACTTAATTTTCCCAAACATTTTGGCTTTTCTACGAAGCTTATCATTTTTTTTTATTTGTCAAAGGCTGGTCAAATAAGGATAATTTCTGACCCATAGTATGTTGTAAAACATCTGCGTTTGTGATTTGCATTTTGCTGACTTGGGTTTCAAGTATATATTACAATGATTTAAGCTTTGCAGCAGGTTAAACATTCTGTAGAAACACAAAAACTGACACTGATCATTTGCCATGTTGGAGTAGCAATGTGTAAGGATAGTACAATATCCAGACCTCTCTCTATATATATATTACTTATTGAGTTTTGTTTATCGATCTCATTTTTGCTTGACTTAAGTGGCTGTAGAGAAAAGAAGAGTAACCAAAGAAATGTTTTACTTATTCTTCCAGTTTAGTGTTAGTGCATTTCTGACTGCTTTCTAGAGTAAATAGTCTATGGAGCCTGGAGTGATATTTGGAGTTTTCTTCTACTTTATGTTTGAACATTTGACACAGTTCAGTGGGTGTGTTGTTGATTAGCTCTGTAAATCAGGAAGAAATTTAAAATACCATGGCCACACTTTCAGATTCATATAGCAAATGATGATATAATATTTTCCTATGTTCTTCTACTTGCTTACGTCATACTACATGGTGGTGTTACCTTTCAGTAACTGTTGATATTAACCTTCCTCTACTTTTAATGAGAATGTATGATATAGTTCAGTTTTTCTTATGGTCAGTATAGTTTGATTAATTCATTGTTAGTGTGATGGTTGCTGTTTGTTATTATTTTCAATGACCTAAAACTAGATAATTGTGATTGATCACAGAGCTCTCTCCATGGCCCTGCTAGTATTTTGACAGACTGGATTTGGTAAAAAGACAAGGAAGAAGATAACTTGCCAATCCTAGTGGGTGCCCAAAATGGCAATAAGTCAGATTTTACATTAAACTGGTTTGGCTATGCCAACTGCTTTGCAAATGTTTTGATGTGTACTAATCTTTGTTGTACATTGAGAAATAATTCAGAAGTAGTTATATACTTATTTAGGATACATGAGGAGTTATATCCTTGTGACCTGGTAATTGATTTCTAAGGTTTATAAAGCTGTTAAGGAGGGAATGCTTACTCAGACTACTATATTTGACTTTTCTGATCATTAAATATGTTAAATGAATGTTAGTGAAATCATATTTCATTTAAACCCAATCTTTCTTATTTATATGCCCATCCTTTGACCTCAGGCTCACTAGCTCTTCAGTCTATCCTCTCTAGCAATGTGTTTTGGAGACAGTCAGAGGAATTAGTTTCTTTAGGATATATTGATTGCTGTAGCTCATAATGTGTAGTTAGAAAAAATCTGTAAAGTTGAAAGGCTGTAAATTTAAGTTTAGCATTTTTGTCACATTTTTTACTTAAATGACTGAAATCATTAACAAAGAGCCTGTATGTCTCTAGTGCAGAACACATTGTTGATCTCATTTCAATTACCATGATAGAAATTAATTTATTGAATGTGTGCATCAAGAAGAGAGTTATTTTTGCCATATTACATCAATTAAGGGTGCAAATATCAGTGCTACAAAAAATGGGAAAACCAACCATCTGCTGCAACTGACGGGACTGTTAAACTGGTGGGGAATGTCACTTCCACAGTAGACTCCAGTTATTATGTGATGATTTGATTTAAATCTGGTTTTGTATGGGATAGCTAGAAGAAATGGTTGACAAAGAAAACAAATGCTTAATCCCTACCTCAAACAGTGGTGGCTCGTGATATCGGACTGCAGCCCCCCAGCTATGTACCACAATGGTACAATCCAATAAATAGAAAGTAAATCCAGACTGCTGCCTTACCAGTCTGGATTCAGGAAGAAGGCAGCAGACTGCTGATGCCCCAGAATTCTATGTAGTGCTATATGCATAGACTGGAAGGGGATCGGACTGCAAGGTCATCAGTCTTGGAAAGGAACATTCAGACAGGAAACCGGAAGTGTGCATTCCGGCACACACGGATGGCGGATTTTGCAGAGCCAGCCTTGGTATTTTACAGCAGCTTTGGATTTTATTTTGCAGAGCCTAGCAGCAGCTTTGGATTTTATATTTTATTTTGCAGAGCCTAGCAGTAGCTTTTGGAGCTTATTTTGAAGAGCCAATGAAGCCATTTGGAGTTTATTTTGCAGAGCAGTTTGGACTTAATTTGCACAGCAGACAAAGCTTGGATGTTATTATCATTGTAGGTAGGGTGTGTGTGTGGGTGTAATGCCCCAGTTGATTTATACTGGTGGCTATAGAGAGAACTCAAGATACCACTGCTGGTGGTGGTTAGAGAATACCTCAGGGGGTTTAGGTAATAAGAGCCTGAATTCCCTCTATCCATCACCATCTGTGAAACTTTTGCAGATTTTTGCCTCATATTTTGCTCTGTTCTGTTCATCATAAAATCTGTGGTTTCTGAAATTGTAACTCCTTAGATAGTGGATGGTGTCGTGGTAGCATTGTTGCCTCACAGCTAGAAGTTCCCTGGTGTGATTCATGGCTGGGTGCCTTCTGTGTGGAGTCTGCATGTCTTCCCTGTGTTTGTGCGTGGATTTGATCTGGTGTCCTCCCATGTTACAAAGACATGTGTTTGCAGTATTTTTCCCTGGACCTCTGCTGAAAATTGGCTTTTGTTCCAAGTCAGACTTTTCTGGTTAACAAATGTGAAATAAAATTGACAGGCATTTGAATTTCAGACTTCATATTCTTCAGAAAGTACATAGTAACACAAAACCTTTCATTCTAGCAACTTTCTAAGTTTATAAGATGAATATTTGAAATTTGTCCCTATTTTTGGGAATGTATTCCCCCATTATTGGCTTCATCCAGGTTGTTTATGCTATGGTTGAGAGCTATTATGAGAACTGAATTCACTGAATATGTTTGAGGGCTGTATTCCCCCATTACTGGCTTTGTCTGGGTGTTTTGTGCTAAGAGTTTGAGAGCTATGGTGAGAACCGAATTCACTAAAGGGTAGCCATTTAAGTTTCAATTTTCCTTTCTTTCATAAAACAGCTGATTTGGCATAGTGGTATGTTAGGCTGACTGTTTTGCACAGATTCCTGGGTTCAGGACTTGGCAGTGAAATGTATGGTAGTAACACAGCATTTTATATTAGCAACTTTCCAAGATTACACAAGCAATGTTTAAAATATGTCCCTGGTTTTTGGGCTTTTGTCTCGCCCCAATAAAGTTTGAATTTTTCCAGATTTCTTGTGCTGTAAAGTTGAAAGATACAGTTGAGTGTTGAGTAGATTTTACAAGGAGCTGAGAGCTGCAGGGGAAGAGAAGTTTAGTGCTGCTTATAAGTCTACATTAATAGCACAACAGGTAGTGTACTTGCTTTTGATGCAGAAGGCTGTGGTTTCTACTCCCGCAGGGGGTGGGTGCGGCCGTACTGAGACTGTCCTCTTTGGTGAAGATGTAGGCACTTTATTTGTAGATGAAACAATGAAATATAAAGTTATCTGCTAGCACCAACCTCTTTATTACTTACAGATCACTTTAAGATGGAATTTTACAGATGACTTTTACTTCTGCAGAGATTGTGCATGTTACTGATACTGGTGGATTGTAGAAGTTTGAGTAGACTTTTATGATGGAAATGTTCTCAATTGGGCAGTTTTGTCATTATTGGTGCATGCATTTTGTTTCATTGTTTACTGGAAAAATGTTCAAAACAATACATTTATAACACCCTCTAACAACTGTACTGTATTATACAAGGAATATAATTTAATACAATCAGGAAGGTGTATCACACAGTTTACATTCATGTGTGTGTGTTGCACACAGTCGAACATCAATTGTTCGAAAGACAGTTTGTAAAGTTTGCAAACACCAAACGGAAAAAGGTTAGAATGTGCAATGAGCGAATGCACAGTGACATTCGCTCAATGCACATTCGACATTTTGGGGTGGATTGCACTATAGTGGGGATCGGAAAATGGTCCCTTTCTCCACTGTAGTGTGATCTCGGAGTTAGAATATTAAAGCAGAGGGTGCGGGGGGTGCAGCCCCCACATAGGGGCTGTGGGGGGGCTTGCTCCCCTGCTTTACACTTTGTTTTTCTTTCGATATTTATGTTCAAAAATCAGTGAATCTGCTTTTCGATTTGCTGATTTTTGAACATATGGAATTGTCGCTGTTGTGACTTTCGTGGTTACAATTCGCTCATATGAGCAATCGGACCACTGCTATTCAGTTTTATAAAGGTAAACCGTATCACACAACACATGTATGTCTTGTGTGTAAGGGGCCTATCATTTGAAAACAGACCAAAGTCAATCTTTATACTGGCCAAATGTATTTTCTTGAATGTGGATTTCAATGCTGTTTCAATGAATGTGAGTTTCAAGGGCAGAGAAGTTTTAATGCTAAGTCTGTTTTCATTGTGAGACTGCATTGCATTGTTTAGCAGATGTCTTAGTGTTTTTGCTGTAAAATGCAAAATAAAACTTTCAAATGAAATTCAAATCATTGCAGAAGTAAAGCAGTATGCACATTACAGTGTTTATGGTAAATGGGACGAAATAGACAAGTAGTGGGACATTGGAATGGCTGCAGGGGGAGGCTCCATTCAACCATGATTTTGTGAAGAGGAAGGGCGGCAAACTCAAAGACAGCCCTGGCTGAACTATACCTCTCAACTGTCCAGATTTTCACAGAATGAATAGATTTTTGCTTCTTATTTTTGGTTTGTTCCTCATAACATTTGTGGTTTTCAGGCAAATCATTCAGGAATTAAGTTACTAACTAATGACAGACATTGAGTTTCAGACTTCATAACCTTCAGAAAAATGCATGCTAAAGCAAGACCTGGAGGGTTTACAATTAATAAATAACTGTAATAATCTGAGTTATAGATTATTTCAGAAATGCATGTAGATTCATTTACTTTGTCAGCTGCTCAAGTTAACAGTACTAATATTAAAAGTGTCCTTTCTTTGACAGGTTCCCAGCTGTATTGTGTGGCTACTTTATATTTTTGTATTGCATTTTTGGGTCCATTTTTCATAAAATTGTGTTTTTCTGGCAAATTAGAGGCAAATCATTAAAGATTGAAGTTAGAAAATAATGACAGACATTTGAGTTTCAGATTTCATACCCTTCAGAAAATTCATACTAATGCAAGACCTACTATTCTATTAGAAAGTTTATAAGTGCAATATTTAAATATTGTTCTTATTTTTAGGCATTTGTCCCACTTCTATGTATGGCTTTGTCCAGATTTCTTGCTCTGAGGTTGAGGTATGACAAATGTGTCAGGGCCATCACAGTCAGCCAGAGACATTTCAAATTGTGACATACTTGCTGCACCCCACTCCCCCCATGTAGTGACTCTGGATGTGTCCAAGCAAGGCAAGGAGCAGTTATGCAGTGTAAGTGTGCACAGTATCCCACCATCCAAGGCAAACAAGTACTACAGTGGCTTTTCATCTGTCCTTGCTTGATTTTGCAGAATGTTCTGGTTTTCTGTCATATTTTTATACTGTTGATTTATGCTTCTTATTATTCAGGAAGTGCCTGTTGCTCTGTGTTTAAGTAGCAATGCTTTCATGACCATCAGGTAAGCTTGTCTGAGATTGTAAGATGCAAGTAAGCTTTAATAACCATACTGTTAAAGAATTACCAACATTGAAAGCCTTTTTGTTGTTGCCATGCAGAGAATACTTACATAACTAGATAACGTATAAGCCTTGGGTATTAAAATGCATATGACAGTACTTGTAATAAAGGACAGAATTACAGTATTTTAAGAAGTAAATCCTGAAGCAACTAGAAGCTCATTAGCTTTGTTGGAGACTTGCAGTCATCTTTGCAGGCTTTACCCGTAAACTAAACAGAATGCCAATCTATCATATGTGGTCCATAACCTGTGCAGTAATTTTTTAAGCAATTTAGCTTGAGCTTGCTTCTTGTTTGCTGTTCATTTTTTACTTTGAACATGTTTTCCCCATGAAACAAGTAGATAGTTTTTGTCAGGCGGCAGATCTTTTTTGGATAAGAAACATTTTTACAAGTGGAGGTATCACAGAGATTGCTACTTTCAGCATGTTACTTGGTACTTTTATAAAGTTGAATATAAATTATAATTAGAACTGCAGTGCAAGGAGAAGTGGTTTGAGTTGAGTGCTGCTTGTTTTTCTTATAATTACTTTGACTGGCATTCCAGTAATGTATTTAAAAAGTATTTTTTTTTTATGCCTTGCAACCTTTTTGTTTCCATCTAGATATTAAGTAAGCTGTCATGCAGCCAATGCATTGAAATATTTGTTTTTGTTCTACACTTACATTTTGTCTTGATTGGACTCTTATAATGATGGTTTGGCACCCAGGGCAGCATATTTAATTAAAGTTCTAGTTTTTGTGGTTTTGAGTATAGCTCCTCCCCTTTCTCACTGGCCACACTCATCCCATTGGCCCCACCCATTCAGCTGTCTCCTGCAGCCCCCCTTTGATTTGAAGTCACCAGCCGCCACTAAACAACAATATGCAAAAACTCCAAGTTACAGACATGCTGAGCATAAAAATCACAAATGTATTAAATCTATGAATGTAATACTGCTAGACACTCCCAAAGTATCCTCTCAGCAACAAGCAAAAGCCAAAATATCTGGAAAAACGAACTGTAGGATACACCACGAGGAAGTCCAAGTTTGTACAAACCTTCTACTTTATTCAATGAAACAAAGCATGAGCGCTTTCGCGTGCACCATGCACGCTTCATCAGATCTACTTGCTAATAATTTTACTTCACTTTATATATCATTTGTAATGCATTTAATCAATCCAATCAAACAATCAAACAATAAAAATTTTCTCTAATCGAGAATTGAAGTGACCAAGTGCATTCAAGTTATACTAGCTTGTATACTTCTCATTAATGAAAGTGCTCGTCATATAAAATGCTCTAAGCATAAAAACATATATCACAGAGAATCGCATATTGTAAAAAATCTATATGCATTAGAAATTGGTTTAAAAGTTTTTTGTTAAAAACTAGAAATCCTAAAACAAAATTCAAGGTATGAACCAACGCTGTGTATAGCCAGTAACAGTACTTACGAGCATTCAAAACCTGAAACGCCACATTCATTTAAATCCGCTGTTAGTGCATCATAAAAAACTATTAGAAATTATTGCGTTATATATGCATTTTAAACCATTTTCCTTGAGATAGACTATTTAATATACAAAATGCTTTCTTTGTTCCATTGCTATGACGTTCAAAAAGAGTGCATCTGTCAAATTCAAACACGTTGTTATGATAAAAACCACTTTATCTTACAAAGCATAAAATTCTTAAATATTAATATAAAATGAAAATAAACATTTATATAGCAGTATACCATGTTTTGCATACTCGGATTAGTCTCATAAAAATGAAAGTCAACACCCAATATAAATCACTTGAGGTGTATATTATACACAGGCATTCCATGGCACTCGCTCTCTTGTTGCAATGTCAGAGCATAACGCTTGGCAAAAAATACAAAACTTTAAGCCAAGCTACTTAATATGTATATAAAAAACTATATCTAAGAAATCAATCTATAAATTTTTTTTGTATTCTAATTCATCTACGAGCTTCGTTGATATCCTTAATAAATATACAATATAATTAATAAACAAATAGAAGCTACATAAACATAACATAATATAATACCCTTAAGCTACTAAATGTTTTATCTATTCTATCATTCATAGACTCAACTTACTGTATTATTTAGCCACTAGAAAAGTGATCATCTTTAGTGACCACTATCAAGATGTTGAAATTGAGACATGCTAAAAAATAAAAAATAAAAAAACAACTCATTCACATTGTAAATCACATGTCCCAAAACACTGACTAGGCTGGTACACTAAATTCTAGAATATGAAATATAATAGAAAGGTATAATGTGTGTATAATTGATGAAATCTAATGGATGTTGGTTAATTGTTACACTCCAACTATTAACTAATTTCTAATAACTTGATATTCCTAGTTTAATAAACTTACTGTTCTAAAATAGGTTTTAAAGAAATATAATTATTAATGCCTGGTGCCATGTGTGCTCCTGATCTAAAGATCCATTCAAGCTCCAAGCGTGCTAAGTAGTTAATGTTATCTCCCATCCTTAAGTTTTGTCTTACTGCTTGTAGAACCCTAAATTTAAATTCATGTGTAGGATTCAAATTAATGTGCCTGGCAAATTAAAGGCCATGGCCCCTATCTGCTGCTAACTTAATTATCCACTTTACTTCTTTCTTTTCTGTGCTATTACGCATGCATCCTAGCCTCTCTGTCCTATAAATATGTTCTAATACTATAAATTGAAAAACATGTGTACTATCTCTTTGAAGAACATGATTAGCCAAAGCATTGAGTTCATTTTCCTTGTTAATAGCATATACATGTTCTCTAATACGTTCTCTCAAGGTTCTAGTGGTCATACCTACATAAAAACTTTGGCATTTTGTACATTGACCTAGGTAAACCACATTCCTACTCTTGCAATCCGCATATTTATTGAACTCATATTTCTTCCCTATGTCTGGATGTACAAATTCATTAGAATTTTTAATATAGCTACATTGATTGCATGTACGACAAGCATGTGTGCCTTTCCTTTGGGAGTGTATACCATCTTGTCTCATATTATCATAACATAACAGTCTCTTTAAAGACTTAGTATTCTTGTAACTAAAAGATGGTTTGTCTCCTACTATTTGCTTAATATTGTCATCAAGCTGTAGAATGTTCCAATGTTTTTTAATAGTATTAACTATAGAGGTGTTATTATTAGTATAAGGTATAGCTATCCTTTTTTTTATTACTACCAATGGCTTTACAGTATGTATTTTCCGGTAAAGACCTAGTCATATGTAAGCATGGCCTATCCTTTCCTTCTCGGTCTATCTTCTGTAGATTAATGAGTTCTCTTTTATGATAACCTCTGTCTATAAATTCAGCTTCTATGTTCTCAATAGCTTAAACGAACACCGAAGCTTCAATAGTAATTCTAGAAAAATGCGCTGCTTGATTTTTGACAATATTTCTATATATGTGTGGAGGATGCATGCTATCTCTATGGAGTATAGCATTCCTTCTACAAGGTTTGTGAAAAACCTCTGTTGTAAGTGTCCCATTTGCTTTCTTAAGTAGAACATCTAAGAACTCAATTTTTATTTGTGAGGTAGTACTGGTCAGCTCTAAAAACGTAGTGGTACCATTTACATATGTAATAAATTCGTTAAGAGTAGTTACATCCCCTCTCCAAACCAAAAAGACATCGTCCACAAACCTTCTATAACATCTAATATGCTGAGAATAGATAGAGTGTTCTAAAATATAAGTGGACTCCCAATATGCTAAAACCAAGTAAGCATAGGAGTTGGCACATGATGTGCCCATTGCTACTCCCTTGACTTGAAGGTAGTAGCTACTTTGTGATGTGAAAACATTATTCAACAGCACCAAATCTAACAACATGGTGACCATAATGACTTTGTTGTTAGACATATCATTGTGTAATAAGAATAACCTCAAATAATCTATCCCTATATCATTCGGTATACTTGTGAATAAAGCTGTCACATCCGTGTGACTAAATAATCAGATTCATTCACTTCATTGTTCACATTATAATTGGCTAAAGTTTCCAGAAAATGTTGAGTATCACGAAGAATATGTGTAGTTTTATTCACTATTGGCCTAAGCTGTTTCTCTATGAAGATTGAGATACTCTCCATCAGCCAACCTCTGCCTGATACAATGGGTCTAAATGGTGGACATCTCATGTCCTTATGTATTTTTGGAAGACCTCTAAATAATGGAATGAGAGGTTTCTCAACTAAAAAATAATAATATAAACTCTCATCTATTATACCACACATAAGCATGTCATATAAATCAGCATGCATAGCTTTAATAAGTTTTTCTAAACCTATAGAATCAAGTGGAATATAAGTGCTATTGTCCCTAAGTAGCTCTGTAATCTTCATATCATAAGTTTTATCTAGAACCACAGTTGCTCCTCCTTTATCAGCAGGTCTGATAACTATATCTGTATTCTTTTTTAAATTATCCAGTGCTATTTTTTCTTCTCTTGTTAAATAAAAAAATTCAGGTTTAGTGTTAGTATTCTCAAATTGTAGCAAAAAATCATTCATGCAAGCTTTTCCAAACTTTCTAATAATGGATGTGAAGATGGTATATACACAGCAGGTTTCTTAAACTGAACACTATTATCAGCAGTATTGTCATTCTTAAACTGCAATGCTAAAGCAACATTTCTAATAAACTGTTTCATGTCAACAATAAGTTCACTCACATCCACATTCTGTGAGGGAATGAAAGAAAGACCTCTATTTAATACTGAAAACTCATATTCTGTCAGTCTATAGTCTGAAATGTTCACTACTAAGTTCGTTGTACAGGTCTCAATGACTTGCGTTGAAACTCTAACTGACCTTCCGAAGTTTTCCTTTTCCTTCCCTGATACTGAGGGCTCCAAGCAGGTTTGTTCACCTCCCGAAAAGGTAGAGGAAAATGGAGATTGTTGGTTTCAAATCCTGCATCGCTGCGACTAGTTCCAGCAGGTAATGCAGTCTTCCTACACACAACTTGTTCCACTATAGCCAAATTATCATTGGAAGGAATATCCAGAGTTACAGAAGGTTTCACGCAAGGCAATGGTGCAGCGTCTACCATGGTCTTAATGACAAAGTTTCTTTGAGACCATTTTTAATAGACAAACCTTTTAAACGTTGATGGATTTATATATATTCTCAGATAATTTATATAGATTATTATTACTTTTATAGATATTTCTATGTATATATATATATATATATATATATATATATATATATATATATATATAAAATTGTATATTATAATATATGTATTTTAAAATGTTATTGAGTATGAAGTGTTGAAATTTTCCCTCCTTCCTTTCATGTGAACCAATTATTAAGCTTTTTATTGTATGAACTTTTATAGTCACTACCCAATAGGAGTTCTTTTATTATTATATAAGATGTTTGATGCAGGGACTTAATTAAGTCTGATGAAGCATCCTGGTGACGTAAAAGCGCTTACTGTCTCTCTTCTTTTTGCCTCAATAAACTTCGTTTTGGAACATTTCTGCAGTTGGAATATATTTGCTGGTGATTTGGTTGGCTTCGATTGTCGTGGTGTATCCTCTTTATACATATTTTTTAGACTTATCTGTTTTTTAGAGGATACTTTATCCTGGTTAGTATTTTATACACTTTACAGATACTACTATTATTTTAATACTACAGGAACATGACAGAAGTGACCATTGATGTGAATACAACTAAAACTATGGAACCACCAAAGAAACTTGATTTTAAACAGTCGTTGCATGTAGAAGAGAATCCTTTGCTAGGTTTCTCATATGCAGAATTAACTCAAACATTTTTTAACAAGAAGGATTCTGCTATACATATAGAGACTTTACAGGCAATGCGTAAATTAGAAGATATTTTAACTAAAATAAAGAATGTTCAATGGCAAAAAAGACACATGGAAGCTTGTTTAAAATTCAAAATAGTACCTAGAGGGCTTCGCGTTTTAAAAATGCCTACATTTGGCTCCACTTATCCAGATCTATTGGTTAAGTGGCAACAGCTACATTTAGAAACTAGCTATGGATATATGAGGCTTTTAGTTGAACAGTATCAGCATAATGAACAAGCTTTGTTTCATGAAGCGTTTATGTTAGAGAAACAACTGTCATCTTCTCTGACTGACACACAACTCAATAATTTTCGTTCAGATGTTAGTACCACATTGACAGCCTTGGACAGTAAACTACTTTTATTGAAAAAGAAAAAACTTGAACGAGATTGTTCAGATTTTTCTAGTGGGAACTTCTTTCAATGGCCGAGGGAATCCAGTCGACCATTTATCGATGCTACAACAGCTACCACTAGTAATCGTCAGTCTGAGCGTTCACCCCTTTTGGCTCCCTCTACTTCCGGTTCAGTCGTTTCCAACATGCCGAGGATAGTAGACGCTGCACCATTGCCTTGCGTGAAACCTTCTGTAACTCTGGATATTCCTTCCAATGATAATTTGGCTATAGTGGAACAAGTTGTGCGTAGGAAGACTGCATTACCTGCTGGAACTAGTCGCAGTGATGCAGGATTGAAACCAACAATCTCCATTTTCCTCTACCTTTTCGGGAGGTGAACAAACCTGCTTGGAGCCCTCAGTATCAGGGAAGGAAAAGGAAAACTTCGGAAGGTCAGTTAGAGTTTCAACGCAAGTCATTGAGACCTGTACAACAAACTTAGTAGTGAACATTTCAGACTATAGACTGACAGAATATGAGTTTTCAGTATTAAATAGAGGTCTTTCTTTTATTCCCTCACAGAATGTGGATGTGAGTGAACTTATTGTTGACATGAAACAGTTTATTAGAAATGTTGCTTTAGCATTGCAGTTTAAGAATGACAATACTGCTGATAATAGTGTTCAGTTTAAGAAACCTTCTGTGTATATACCATCTTCACATCCATTATTAGAAAGTTTTGAAAAAGCTTGCATGAATGATTTTTTGCTACAATTTGAGAATACTAACACTAAACCTGAATTTTTTAATTTAACAAGAGAAGAAAAAATAGCACTAGATAATTTAAAAAAGAATACAGATATAGTTATCAGACCTGCTGATAAAGGAGGAGTAACTGTGGTTCTAGATAAAACTTATTATGATATGAAGATTACTGAGCTACTTAGGGACAATAGCATTTATATTCCACTTGATTCTATAGGTTTAGAAAAACTTATTAAAGCTATGCATGCTGATTTATATGACATGCTTATGTGTGGTATAATAGATGAGAGTTTATATTATTATTTTTTAGTTGAGAAACCTCTCATTCCATTATTTAGAGGTCTTCCAAAAATACATAAGGACATGAGATGTCCACCATTTAGACCCATTGTATCAGGCAGAGGTTGGCTGACGGAGAGTATCTCAATCTTCATAGAGAAACAGCTTAGGCCAATAGTGAATAAAACTACACATATTCTTTGTGATACTCAACATTTTCTGGAAACTTTAGCCAATTATAATATGAACAATGAAGTGAATGAATCTGATTATTTAGTCACACGGATGTGACAGCTTTATTCACAAGTATACCGAATGATATAGGGATAGATTATTTGAGGTTATTCTTATTACACAATGATATATCTAACAACAAAGTCATTATGATCACCATGTTGTTAGATTTGGTGCTGTCGAATAACGTTTTCACATCACAAAGTAGCTACTACCTTCAAGTCAAGGGAGTAGCAATGGGCACATCATGTGCCAACTCCTATGCTAACTTGGTTTTAGCATATTGGGAGTCCACTTATATTTTAGAACACTCTATCTATTCTCAGCATATTAGATGTTATAGAAGGTTTGTGGACGATGTCTTTTTGGTTTGGAGAGGGGATTTAACTACTCTTAACGAATTTATTACATATGTAAATGGTACCACTACGTTTTTAAAGCTGACCAGTACTACCTCACAAATAAAAATTGAGTTCTTAGATGTTCTACTTAAGAAAGCAAATGGGACATTTACAACAGAGGTTTTTCGCAAACCTTGTAGAAGGAATGCTATACTCCATAGAGATAGTATGCATCCTCCACACATATATAGAAATATTGTCAAAAATCAAGCAGCGCGTTTTTCTAGAATTACTAGTGAAGATTCGGTGTTCGTTGAAGCTATTGAAAACATAGAAGCTGAATTTATAGACAGAGGTTATCATAAAAGAGAACTCATTAATCTAGAGAAGATAGACTGAGAAGGAAAGGATAGGCCATACTTACATATGACTAGGTCTTTACTGGAAAATACATACAGTAAAGCCATTGGTAGTAATAAAAAAAGGATAGCTATAGCTTATACTGATAATAACACCTCTATAGTTAATACTATTAAAAAACATTGGAACATTCTACAGCTTGATGTGGGAGGATGGCATAATGGTTAAGGTGTTTACCTTGCAAACACAAGGTGCAGGGTTTGGTTCACACATGGGGCAATTGGCTAGGCTTAAAATGGCCCATAAGGGCAGTTAGCCTAGTATGAACCTATTTCCTATTTCCTAATTATATTAAGCAAATAGTAGGAGACAAACCATCTTTTAGTTACAAGAATACTAAGTCTTTAAAGAGACTGTTATGTTATGATAATATGAGACAAGATGGTATACACTCCCAAAGGAAAGGCACACATGCTTGTCGTACATGCAATCAATGTAGCTATATTAAAAATTCTAATGAATTTGTACATCCAGACACAGGGAAGAAATATGAGTTCAATAAATATGCGGATTGCAAGAGTAGGAATGTGGTTTACCTAGGTCATTGTACAAAATGCCAAAGTTTTATGTAGGTATGACCACTAGAATCTTGAGAGAACGTATTAGAGAACATGTATATGCTATTAACAAGGAAAATGAACTCAATGCTTTGGCTAATCATGTTCTTCAAAGAGATAGTACACATGTTTTTCAATTTATAGTATTAGAACATATTTATAGGACAGAGTGGCTAGGATGCATGCGTAATAGCACAGAAAAGAAAGAAGTAAAGTGGATAATTAAGTTAGCAGCAGATAGGGGCCATGGCCTTAATGACAAAGTTTCTTTGAGACCATTTTTAATAGACAAACCTTTTAAACGTTGATGGATTTATATATATTATCAGATAATTTATATAGATTATTATTACTTTTATAGATATTTCTGTGTGTATATATATATATATATATATATATATATATATATATATATATATATATATATATATATATATATAAAATTTTATATTATAATATTATGTATTTTAAAATGTTATTGAGTATGAAGTGTTGAAATTTTCCCTCCTTCCCTTCATGTGAACCAATTATTAAGCTTTTTATTGTATGAACTTTTATAGTCGCTACCCAATAGGAGTTCTTTTATTATTATATAAGATGTTTGATGCAGGGACTTAATTAAGTCTGATGAAGCGTCCTGGTGACGTGAAAGTGCTTAATGTCTCTCTTCTTTTTGCCTCAATAAACTTCGTTTTGGAACATTTCTGCAGTTGGAATATATTTGCTGGTGATTTGGTTGGCTTCGATTGTCGTGGTGTATCCTCTTTATACATATTTTATCAGCTGTGCTGAAGAAGAATTACTGAAGATAAGAAAGAAGTAGTACAAGTTAGAAGAAGAAGAACAGAGTAGGGAGGGTTGGGAGGGTGGCTTAATGGAAAAGGTGTTTGCCTTACAAACACAAGGTGCAGGGTTTGAGTCTCACAAGGGATAATTGGCTAGGCTTAAAATGGCTCGCAAGGGCAGTTAGCTTAGTACTAAACTATGAACTATGAACTAAGTAGAGTACAGAGAGTTTTCTTCTTGGTGGTATGTATATTATTTTTTATTGTCCCAGCCAACTGCATCTTTTTTAATTGTCATTGTTTATGTTATTATGTTTATTGGTAGCCCTTTTAGCTGAACATGCTTGATTGCTTTAGTGGTTTGCTAGCCTCCTTATAACTTCTGAAAAAATATTGCAAATAAGCCATTTTTAGCCTACAAAAATGCATCATTCCACATTCCCTTTTGTCTTTAGTCCATGTTCTCTATCATCTCACACTTGATAACCTTTTTTGTTTTCACACTGCTTCACCTTTATCAAAAAGGTTGATCATCACATATCACATCTTTTACTTGGTCTTTTCTTCTCCTTGCCTTTAAACTCAAGTGTGGTGTGATCTTAAATCACATTACAAAGCAGAGATGCTTCAGACCTATGAAGCACAAAGAAGTTATGAAAATTATGTATTTTTTCAAACTGAGAAAAAAATACTCCACAGTGAAGGACATTCTCCCCCACACATCCCTACATAATTACAATCAAATTTGATTCTGCAAAGTCAGTACATCAAGACTATAAAATTTGTTTTGCTGACTTCTCAGTTCTGCAGTCCTGATTTCTACTTTTCTGTGCTGCATGCTGTTAACTATTAGAACTGCTTTGTTTTTTACCATGTCTCTCAATTTAAATTATGTACACTCATTGCTATTATTTGCCTTTTTTGCTTTCTTTGCTGTGGTGCAGCCCTTTTTCCTCCTGATTTGTTACTGCAAAATTCTGTTTTTGGTGATTTTTTTTCCCTTACAGGTATGACTTTTTCAAATGTGTTTCTTATTTTACAGTCATTCACTGCTGTGCTTCATAACAGTTTCTTCAATAACACCCTGTCTTCAGTATGTCATGTTTATACAACTATGTAACAAACAAAAGAGCAGTGGATCAAATTTCCTTGTAGTTCTTTATACATTTACGTATCTTAAATTTTCTTTGATTTTTCTTACCCACTGAAAACAGTGTCTGATGGAATCCTACTATTACACTCTTTACTCCTCTTCATCTGTCCAAAACTTCATCTTTCTCTTCCTGTTTGGAATTCTCTGTCTTGTTCTGTCTCTAAGTGACTTCCATATTGGAAAAGTCAATAGTATCTGCCTGTTTCCTGGATGAGGACTTCTTTCTTCTCCTACTTCTAGATACTGGTGCTTTAGGGTGCACCATCTACTTCTTTTTCTCTTCCCTGATTGACTTCTTCCTTTGTCTATTGTTTTTTTGCCATTAATCTCACAACAGGATGAGGATTCTACTTCAGCTTTCCCATTTGTAGGCCCTTGAAACCCTGTCAGGAGAAGTACTGATATTCAGTTTTCTCTACCACTCTTCCAGCCATTTACTGGCTCTTTCATTGCACCTGATTAGACCATGCTGATGAATGTTAGTATCACAGCCTATCTGTACTGCAAAGTTCTTCAGAACATATTTCATAACTGTCTGCTGTCAGAAGACTCCAAACTGTCATTTCCCCCAGCATATTACATCTGTGTTTTAAAGCTTGCTGTAGCTTGCAGTTCATTATCATATTGTCATTTAAATCTTGGTCTTGGAGTATTTTTCTTTACTTTACCTGGATCCCTCTTACCTGAGACAGGTTTGCATGATCTACTACCCACCCTAAGCATCCTGACTTTCTCCTGCAGACTACTAATGGTTGCGCAGATGTGTTTAGAAACATCTGGTTACCATTCATTTTGCCTACTGGGCATGCATATCTGTAACTTACTACTAAAGAGTCTGTGAGGTTGTTCACCTTTGGCATGCTTTTCACAGACACCTCAAGAGCTACCTGTATTAGCATTTAGTAACAACATTGTGGATCATTTCCAATATGTCTTCTAATGGTCTTAGCATTTCATAATTATGACTTCTATTGACTAAAGTGCAGTTTTATACTTACAACATTTTGTGCTTTGCATTTATATAGTTGTATTTTCAATGTTTATTGTATGTAGTGTTTTGGTATTTGGCTCTGTGTTTTGATCTAGTCCATTACTACTGTTTTGTCTTAAAACCACTATAACAAAGCTGCTCTAGACTATTGCAATTAGCAGTTTGCTGAACAGCAGTTTTAAGCATGTTAGTAGGAGAGGGAGGTGAATCCCGCAGCAACTAAGAGAAAAGGGAAGTAACATTTATCATAGGCATTCCATCCCAGAACTTTTCCCTTTGCTGATAGTTCCTAAGCATGCATATTCTGGACGTTGTATTATTGACATAATACTCTTCCTTTCTATATACATTGTTAATGTTTTTAGCAGTGCTGTACCAAAGTGTTGCAGTAAAAGTCATGTTTTAAAAGTCTGGGGTACATACACAAAACTAAACTGTTAAACTCAATAACTATTCATGAATTTAAATTATAAGGTATGTTGTGGACCAGGCAGCCTCTAAGCATGGCAGTGGGAGGGGGAGGCATGCCTCACTTGTGCCAGGGTTCTTTGCTGGTGTCCTTTGACAGACCAGGGTTAAAGAAGGAAACAATCAAGCTCTCCCCAACAGCTAACTTTGTCTTTTAACATTAAGAGAGTCTAAAAACTAAGACTTTATCACGTATCTGATATTGGAGCTTTTCTTTAGGCCCTTCTAGTCTACATACATAGTACATGGGGAATACATTCATTTAGTTGAGAGGTGGTTGTCCAACATCCTAAATGTCGAAGGCTGTGACCCAAGATTGCACAATGTCGAATTTTCATTTGCCAAATCCCCGAACACCGAATGCCAGTCAGGCTAATAACCCCCTTCTAGACCCATGGTAGCGCTTGTTGTGGTGTTTGAGCGATCGGAAATGTCGAATTTGGAGTTACGGTCAACATTCAGACCTTTTGCCATGGAGAGAGTCGATATTTAGGTTCGGAGGATGCAACGTTCAGAAGTGGTGCATTCGACTAAATGCATGTATTCCAATACATGGTCATGTTTAGAACTACAGAGATATGTCTCTGGAATTCCCCTAATACAGGTAACCCAGGTCTGGTATCAGATATGTATCATTTCTGCTATACCACACATAGCTGCACAGCCTCCACTGTGTACATTACACCAGGTGTAGTTCTTTCAGCTGTCCAGCCTGTGGTGACCTTGCATGCCAGTTAATTATAATATGGAAAGACTCTGACAAGTCTTGCAGTCTTATTCATTCATTACTCAGGCACTGCAAAGATTAAATAACATATCGTATGAGCAGTTCAGATGTGTTGCACATATGCACTTCCATGAACCACCCACCACACCCTCCTGCCATTCTGTCATTTTCTAATCCCATCATTTAGGTCACAAATCTTCACAGATATGACAAGCAAAGTTAAGGAAGTGCCAGCACACTAAAGTCCTCTTCACACAGTGTTTTAAATTAATATGAGCATATGATAGCAAGCATTCCTCACATATTAAAACTTTACTTTATAATGCAGATATGTGCTCATCTAGTAGAAAAGTAGGGTAGTTGTCAGGCTATTAGCTGGGATGAAGTCTCTTCAGTAAAAGTCCTACATACAGTATGAATCATTGTATTCCTGATAAGTAAAAGTAACCCCTCATTTTACTATTCCTATGCATCACTATTATGATCATGAATAATCATGGTTGAGAAGCAGAGAGGGGAGGCTACTTACTTTCACTCCTCCTATTATGCCTGGTGAATGATTTAGACCAAAGGGAAAAAAGTCATATTGGTGCAAATAGCATTTTCAAGGATGGTGTATGTGCAAATACCATCCATTATAGCTTTTGTCTCTTCCTTTGTCAAGCTGATTATATGCATTATCCTCTTTTGAACAGGAAGTAATGACAGAAGGATCCTTGTTGTGAATGTCAGTACCTTCTTATTGTTCATCTAGCCGTACCAGGGCTTCAGACCACCTAGTGTCCTTGAGGAAACAACTGCTGTTCCTATGCTGAACTTCTTTAAGGGATGCCAATTACTTTGACCTCTTTATCCTGAAGTAACACGCTTGGAAGAGAAGTGGTTGACAGCATCTTTTTCTTGTCCCACTGAAGGAAACACCTCTGTCTGAGCTTCAGGGTGTATCCTTTTTCCTATACATTTTCATATACTCTTCCAGCTCACTCAGTGTACTGAAGACCTGTTGTTTGTGCATAAGATGAAAAGTGATCATAATATCAAATTTTAAGGTGGAGTATCTGTGCAGGGAACACAACCTGACAACAAAAGGCACAAAAGCCTTGCATAATAAAAACAACTTAGTAGAGCCTTACTTGGTAGCCAACTCATCCCTTTCTTTCTTTTACAAATTTAAGCAAATGTTTTTTTTCCTGTCTGTTCAGAAACTTTATGTGATTGTTTTGGGTACCAAGGTTTGGCATGTTCCATTTTACAGTTCAGTGAGCAGTCTCACTTTTGATGGTTGCTACATGTCCATCTATTTTGTTAACTCATTTTCAATTAAAGCTGCAGGGCTCACTCCATCTTCTGATCTGAGCAGTTTTATGATCCATAGATGATTGCTCTGGTTGTGACTTTCTGAACCATTTATATTTGCACTCTACCCTATGTCTATGAGCCAGGAATTAGACTTGATCATTATAACCAAATGATGTACAAGTTCCTTTTTTGCTTGTGAAACTGCAACACTGCATTCCTGCATGTTTTGCTGTACCTCTTAGATCATTTGGTTAACAGTAGAATAAACTGAATCCAAAACATAGACAGTTAGCTTACAAGATGACTTAATCAAAGAAGCATGAAAAAATGTGGTACACCAATAAAGATTTATTCCCAACAAATATTTCACAAACAACTTGCAGATACTACTTTCTCAGAGGATGAATTCACATGTACGGATACATACAGGGGAGGAATGAGGTTTAAAAGAAGGCAGGATTTAAATGAGCTATGTAATGTTTGCAACTGGGAGTATCTCAGTATAGTGTTTGATGTAAAATGCTTGTAACTAGGATTGTGTTGATGTGGTTTGTTTTCATTAATATAAATGTATAATTGCCTTTCTCATAAGTGATGGTTTAATAAAGATGTTTTTTGTTTAAAAGAAAAGGGCAGGAATTTAATAATTTATGTAATGCTGCTTAGGTTATGTAATATATAGCAATGTAATGTGAAGTATAATGTTTGTAAATGTGAACTTGTTAATACAGTTTGATATATTTTATATAAAAGTAAAGTTGCTGATGTCACAAGTGATAATTCAATAAAGGTGTTTGAAAAAAAAACTCACATTTACAGATCAGCATTTAATAACATATTCTAATAAGCTACACGTTAGCCACCTGGGAATGAATTTAAAGTGGGTACAATGGGAAAATATTTCATTAGCCCTGGTTTCACACATATATCAAATATATAATCCATCATATTAATATATTTATCCAAAGCAGTGTATAAAATGGACATTATAATGCACACACAGAGGTATGCTCTCTTATGCAGCTACTAAAACAGTAAAATCAAATCTCCTACCAATAGATCTGTGTACTATCTGCAAAATTCATGCTTGGAATAAATATTTATTACTGATTATTGGTGGACTAATTTTTTTCAAACCTCTGTGAGTTATTATTGTTGAGTTATTATTGTTTGTTTGCCTGAATTATTGGTTCATTTTTGCAGACAAGTTACATGCATATATGCCAAGTATTGTTTAAGCCATCCAAGGCATGCAAGAAAAAGATCAATAAATGAAAACTCTACACCTGCTGCAAACAGCAAGCACTATGGTTAACCAATATCCTGTTACTGCAGATTTGTTATCTTTGTGAAGAGAAATTACTGGTACCATTACCTCCTTCATACATAACAGATAACATAGATAGATAGATAGACTGATGCACACTTAAATATGAGACCAAAGAGGGAACAGTCACTGGTACTCTCACTATAGTGATGGGGATCAGTGACGTGCTTGTATCTGAAATCATTTAATGTGGGGAGCTCTCCAAGTAGCTAACTGGCTTCTAGCACTTAGGGACTGGCTTCTGACAAGTTCTAATGCAGGTGACATGCAGAGAGAGGGAAGCTGGAAGATGGCATTGAATAGGAAGGAGGCTGGAATACATTTAGCTAACTGTTACACTGAGGAAGGAGTAGAGGCATATTTGTGAATTTGTAGTTTGTGGGAATGAAGTTGATGCAGCAGGTTGTCTTGTTGCCTCATAGTAAGAGGTTATCTGGTGCGATTCTCAGCTGGAGGGGTGCCTTGTGTCCGTGGTCTGCATGTCCTCCCTGTCTGGTGTGATTCTCAGCTGGAGGGGTGCCTTATGTCCGTGGCCTGCATGTCCTCCCTGTCTGGTGCGATTCTTAGTTGGAGGGGTGCCTTATGTCTGTGGTCTGCATGTCCTCCCTGTCTGGTGCGATTCTCAGCTGGAGGGGTACCTTATGTCCGTGGTCTGCATGTCCTCCCTGTCTGGTGCGATTCTCAGCTGGAGGGGTGCCTTATGTCCATGGTCTGCATGTCCTCCCTGTGTTCCTATGGGTTTTTTTCCTGGTGCTCTGGTTTCCTTCCACACTCCAAAGACATGCATTCATTGGATTGGACATTCTAAATTGGCTATAGCTGTGAGTGTGCATACAGGCTTGTTGTATGGAAGAACAACCATGGCAGGGCTAGCCAACCTCTGGTGTGAGCATTGGCTTTAAATGATTGCCACAGCTGAAGTGACACCCAAAATCCATGTGTAAAAATGGGAAAAATTAGTTGTGGATGGATGGGTTATATATCATGGGAATGGAAAAGAAGCCAATATGAGGAAGAAACATGCGAGTGACCAATGGCAAGGAGGAAGAAGTGAACACTCAAGACAAGCAGAATTTGTCTGGGTCATTAGTGGTATCTACCCCTAAGTGAAAGGGCACTTCTTCTTCTTATTATTATTATTATCATTATTATTATTTTGGGCAGACTGGTGGCTAGAGTTAAGCCTGATGTAGGCACACTGATTCTAAATGAGAGAACTACATGGGGTTAGGAAATGCAAATGTTTCTTTATAGACATATCACCAGTGATTCCTTTAATTCACAAATGTTAAATTATTCACATAATTAGTACCACACTAGAATACATGTATGTAACAATGTGTGCTGTGTAGAGTATTCAGCATGCGCCATACTGACTGAGCATTTATTTTATGTAAATAAGTAAGCATGTCAAGCATTGATCCCATTGCACCATAGCTCCACCACATTTTAGTTGACCACACCCCTTCCTGTTGGCCCCGCCCATTCAGCTGTCTCCTGCAGCCCCCTTTTGATTTGAAGTCACCAGCTGCCATTGTCCTTAGCGATCACTGTTTACAGACTACAGAAATTCAATATCCACACCACTGAATCCAAATACGTGGATATCCCACCACTGCAAACCAATTAAAATGTGATGCCCCTGCACTGTCCCACCACTGGCAACAATGGGGGATGTACACAATGGGAGGATGACAAGTAATAACAGAGTAAGTGCAATTTCCCTTAAGAGCACACAGAGACCACAGACAGTCTGGGGCTGGTTTCTCCCGATCCCCAATAAGACTCCCCACTGGCACAGCTACAGAGTTGAGATCTTAGCTGAGTGGCCAACCCAAGACCTCCAGCACCATCTCTGTCCAACCAGCGCTTTGTGTCCCTGCTCAAGTAGCTGACACATACACACACACACACACACACACACACACACACACACACACACACACACTGGGATTTGATTTATATACAAACACACACACCTGGGAAAGGCTGGCATAGGTTTACTAGCTATGCCCCCCTTTTGTCCAGGCTATAAGGTAGTTATCACTACCACCAGTCACTACTTATCAGCTACTTTAAGGCCCTTAGCAAAGGGTGTCCAATCTTACTGTGTGATGTTACTATTAATCCAAATGGTAGTTTGACCAAGAGCAAGGCTATTAGGAGTAGCCTAGACAGTGTCACCAAATAGATATGCAAGTACGCTAAGAACTTGTATATCACTAGACAGAGCAGCCACAACTGAAAGGTTTAAATATATTTAATAAAACACAAGACAATACTAAATATGCATTCACAGTGACATCAGAGTTCAAACTCACAGGAAATATTTAAAACAACATTGCAGGACAATCTCAAATAAATGCGGAAAATGTATAAGCTATACTTCATCTTCCTAACTGAATTTAAGAGAAATTACTGTACCCTAGTTAATTTACTTACAGCAAAGCAAGTGTAGATGTGGTAAGTGGGTTTTCCCAGCTGATGCCAGGTCAAAGACAAAATACAAAATGCACGGTCTCTCTCTCTCTCTCTCTCAAGAGAGTTCTTAAATGAATATCAAATATTACTGCTGGGTTAGCTTGCAGGATGACATCACTTTTTGTCACCTGACATTAGTTCTCAAGCTAAACCCATAGCCAGAAACTGCCAGCATTTAGCAACTCCCTGTGAAAAATACATTGCCCTCAGATCTTTGCAGTTGCTGGGAGATATAAAACAATAAAACACTTACAAGACAATGCAGAAGGCTCCCTAGTTTTAGACAATCTGTCTCCTTGCTGCATTGAAACTGAGAGATAATATATTTTGTTTATGGGCTAGCCATAAAGTAACTCAACCTCCACCATTCTTCTGATGTTTTGCAAGTTAATCTCCTGCATTTCAGTCTCCCCTGTTAAACAGTTACAAAAGTGTATAAAAACATTTCATCAGCACACATCTATACAATATGACATATAGTTCTAACACATTTGTAACACAGGCATATGAATCATGTTGATATTCACAAACGACACACAGCCACTTATAAAATTCCAGCTAGCCGGGCTGACAGTATCGCCTTCTGTCACACTTCTATATAAATTATCTTTAATATTTACAAATGACATATAATTATTTACAAGATTCCAAACTGCTGGACTGGCAGTATCTCCTTTTGTTAAAGATGGCATCAGAATTAGAGACTCATAGCAATCAGACTCCAGTGCAGGAATAGGGTACTATTCATAATCTCAGTTTATGATGTACTGCAGAGTGGGGCAGTGAGCAAAAGAATACATTCAGGCAGCAGCTGCAGAACCTGCTAGATAAAGCAAGACAACATGAATCAGTATTTATAATGGGAGACCTAAATGCACAAATCAGGACAGAGAGAACAGGATATGAGGACTGCTTGGGTCCACATGTGTGGGGCAACAAGAATAAAGGAGAGGCCATTTTGGACTTCTGACTGGCAAATGGCTTGATTGTGGCAAACATATGGTTCAGTAAGAATGTCACAAGATCACATACAAGAATGGCCAACATGCAACACAGGTAGGCTTCTTCCTAGTATGGAAAAGCATTGGGATAGAATCAGTGACTGAAAAGTTACCCCCTCCCCAGAGAAACAGTCAGCCTACAACCTAAACCACTGGTTGTTGGCACAATCAGCTGTAAGCAGTGGTAAGAGAAGGGTTTAAGTTCAGAGAATAAGCAGAAGATCTGGAAGCTGACTTCTGGGAAAGCAAGATTTCAAAAAATACCCAGGGCTCTAGCACCTCAGAAAGAAAAGGTAACGGGTGGAGTTGAAAAATAGTAGTGCCCCAAAACAGCATGGGCAAGGACTATAGAAAATATATGCAGCTAAGCCAGGTATGGAAATAGGAAACATCAGGAAAGCTAGTGGTGGAATACAGAGGTTCATGAAGTCATGAAAAGTAAGGAGTGCAGGAAAAAGTGGGAGATCAAAAAAATAGACCAGGCAATGAAGGACTATTTGCTGGCTAACAAAGAGGCTAATAGTGCAGGTGAAATAGAAAAGAACAAGTCATCACAGGCACTGTACCAGCTTCTGGAAATGTGACAAGGTAAACAGAAAGATCAGACACCCTTCATATGTGTTGCACTCCTATCCTGGAGACAATAGAAGAGTCTTTGTGGGTTCTGTTTAAGCAGCTTTATTTTATACAAACACATCATGATAAAGGTTAACGGATTTTAACTTAAGCAACTTGTATAGAAACTAACTGTTGGAATCATACATGCTTACTCTCTGGCTGCATTCTCAAAATGGCACTAGTAATAGCATGTGCTTGCTATTTATATATGCACGTTGCATCTCTGAGATGTTTCTTAAAGGTACAGTACACAGCGGATACATTCTGATCTACATCCACCCTCTTGAAAATATAACATGCAATGTTATGAAACAATTTAGCATGCATATATCACAGACTGTTATCTCTCATGCATTTGTACAGAATAAAATACATATGTACATAATTGAGTTCAAGTTGCTGCGTATTTCACACTGGGCCTGGATACCCATCCATAACATATGACTTAAAACTGAGAATTAGATTTAGCAACTGAACTGCCTCTGTATAATGTTCAAGTCTGGAGTTATCTGGAACATCTTTAGTAATGGAATCAGAGGTTGGAGCATACTCTGGGATGGAAACATTTGGTTCATTCTGAGATTTAAAGTCTGTGTCACTAGAACAATGCTGTGATGATGATTCCGGTACAGGTAATAGATGTCTGCAATTTCTCCTGTACTCCATACCTTTGGATTCTACAATGTAGGACCTTGGCTTGGGACAAATTCCGGTAACCTGAGCAATCCGGTCAAAACCTTTCACCGCTTGTACTCTCTCAATCTCTCCTTCCCTCAACAGATGAAAAAATCTGCTTGATTTATCATAGCTGGACTTTTGGATTGAATGCTTCTTAAATAGTTGAGCCTTTATGATTTTGCTGTTCTTAACTTTAGGCTTCAATAAACTGGAACTAATAGGTAGCATCATTATGGTTTGCCTTGATAAAAAGTCTTTGAGCAGGTGAGCCAAGAATATCATCATGGGGTATGTTTCTGAGATTAAGTAAGTTCAAAAAGACATCAGTATTGTCACACTTTGGCTTTTCATGTAATTGCTTTGCACTCTGCACTGCATGTTCAGCTAGACCATTTGACTGTGGATATTCAGGACTACTAGTAACAGGCACAAAATCC
Source organism: Protopterus annectens (assembly GCF_019279795.1). Lineage (NCBI taxonomy): Eukaryota > Metazoa > Chordata > Ceratodontiformes > Protopteridae > Protopterus > Protopterus annectens. Next base: position 1,823,736,329 of record NC_056735.1, read on the forward strand.
CATTCTCTTGCAAATTTCTGAAACAACTGACTAGTGAATTGAGTACTACTATCAGTAATAACTGTGTGGACTACTATGGAGTGAGAAATAACGTTTCAACTTAGTAATAACAGCACTAGATGTTAAGTTAGGTAGTAAATGATTTTCAGACTAGTTTGAATAAGAGTCTACCAATACCAAGTAGTGTTGACTGTTCCACTTGAAAATGTTAGTGGCTACTTTTGACTAAGGTAGTTCAGGAACTTGATATAGCTGAAGTGGTTCTCTCCGCAGATGCAGTCTAGTACTACTGTATACTGAACAAGAAGAAAGTACTTTATCAATGTATTTCAGTAATGAAGGCCAAAAACACATTCTCTCGCTCTTCTTTTACTGGCAGCGGAACCTGGGTGACCAAGATGCAAAATCTGGACATATTCTTGTTGTACAGAAGCTGGAACAACAACCTTAGGACCTTTGAAAATAATACCATCTTCCATATGTATGGATTTCAGGTAGTACACTTGATTGCTTTGAATGGCCATCCAACATTAATGTAGTGATTGAACTTTTGCAAAATTGGTTCAGACTTGGTGTGATCTCATAACTCATCAAACCTAGTGGCAGAAACATTATGCACTGCCATCACATCAAAGTGAAAATTCTCTGCGTCAAGCTGTTCCATTATATTTCTGGGCATTCTGGATAAGGTATCAGACAGATAGAGCAGTTTGCCTTTCATATAGACCATTCTGAAGTTGTACTTTTGTAATTTGAGCATCATTCTTTGAAATCTCGCTGGAGCTGAATTCATAGGCTTCTTTTTCTCATCTGTGGATTTTCAACAGTCCAAACAAGTGGTCTGATTGAAATTACCAGAGGAAGTAACTACGAGGAAATGCATAGCTTCCAGAGGGTGATCTCAGATGAGAAACAGGGGCAGGAGTTAGAGTGGATCCAGAACATGCAACAAAGCGAGAGCTTAGGGACTGAAAAATGTTGTGTTGCTAATTTATCTAATATGGTAATCAATCCCTCACATAAATCTTTACTTGAAAAAGGTGTAAAGTTGATACCATCGAGTACTGATGGGTTAGGTAATGCTCTAATTGACTTGAAGTTATTTGTGCGGAATTTGGATTTAAAATTGATTTATGGCAATGCACAGGGTAATATTAATGATATGTGTAAATGCAGCAGTACATTCGTTCCTAACAGTCATCCTGTTACACAAGCATTCCACAATATTTGTGAAATGCAGTTAAGGTGTTATTATCAGAATGATAGGTTTAAATATATGTTTAATTTAACCAATGAAGAGTGACAGGCCTTGCATGAGTTGGAAATTAATAATTACATCATACTGAAAGGAGGTGCGAGTATCATCATGAATAAGATTGATTATTTTACTAATGTTTCTGAAACTGTGAATGACAGAACAGCATTTAAAGAGATAAATACCATACATGTTGCTAAAACACGTTAATAATGTCAATTCACTATTATATGATTTACAAATGATGAATGACATTACATTAGATATGTTTATGTATTTCACTGTCTCCCATCCTGTTACACCAATATTGTATGGCATACTGAAGATCCATAAATCAACGGATAAACCCCCAATGAGACCATTTGTCCATGGGCATGGATGGGTCACTGAGCCTGTATCCATGTATTTACAGAATATTTTAAGTAAATATCTTAAACATGTTAAAAGCTATATCAGGGATACGGCTGAGTTTTTTTTACAACAGCTAAATATATGGTTTAGAATGAAAAATGCACAAAATATACAAGTTTTTATGTTGGCAAATAAACACGATGCCTAAAACACAGGATCATCGAGCATAACTCTAATATTAGGCTGGGGGTTATGAATAATTCTCTTGCAAAACATGTATCAGAGAATACAACGCATAGCTTTAAGTTTAGGGTTATTGACCTTTTGGTAAAATCAATGAGAAGGGGTGACATGAATACTAAACTAGTAAATAAGGAACTCAACTGGATCTTACGACTGCGAGCAGATTATTCACCTGGTATAAATCAGGCTGTTTCTAATAAATCTGTACTTAAGGCAAAACAAGCCATTTTGTAATCTATATATATCTTAGGAAGAATTCTTTTGTAGCTGTTTAGTAAATAACTAATAACCCTTTGATAGATTTATTTGCGAATGTTTTTATATCGGCATCTTTTTTTGAGAAAAAAATATTTTTTATACATATGTCTTACATATATAATTTTGTGTTGTACAAAATATGGCTTTAAACTGCAAATTATTTTTAGTACTGTGTTTCTATTGGCTGTGTAATTAACCTTTGCAGTTTAAAATGTATGTTATTTTAGCTTGATGTTATTAGCATTGAGGAAGGATATTTTATACCTGAAAGCTTTGTGTATTTTGGATATTTTCTGAACATTGGACTAATATTCAAGTGTTTTATGTTAGTGTCAGTGGTTTGTTTTGGCTTCAGTCTAGATAAGGTATCAGCCAGATAGAGTAGTTTGCCTTTAGTATAGATCATTTTGAAGTTGTACTTTTGTAACTTGAGCATCATTCTTTGTAATCTCGCTGGAGCTGAATTCATAGGCTTCTTTAGAATAGTAACTAGAGGTTGGTGGTCAGTTTCAATCTGAATAGCTCAGCCATAAATATATTCATGGAACTTGGAACATGTAAATACTACTGTTAAAAGTTCTCTCTCAATTTGAGCATACCGCATCTCAGTTTATGTAAGTGTTCTACATATATAGGCTACTGGTCTGCCTTCTTTGAAGTATAACTGCGCCAAGACCAAATTTCTGAAGCATCACAGAAAAGAGTAACTGGTTTATTCACATCATAGTATGTTAATGAAGGTGGTGTGGTAATTATCTGCTTAAGGTCTTCAAATGCCTTCTGGTGATATTCTAACCATGACCATGCAACATTTTTGCATGCTAGCTGTCTTAAAGATGCTGTCATAATTTCTGGTAGCCTGAATTTGTACTCGAGAGGATTGAGCTTTAGGTTTATTTCATGTGCTCTGTCTAGCACTCTCTTTAGGTTTCTGTCATGCTCTGCTTCAGCATTACCTCCAACCAATAAATCATCTACTATTATGGGCACAAGGATAACCAAAAACATTTTCTCCATTGCACGCTGGAAGACTTTACTTGCAGAACTTATTCCAAATGGCATCCTTAGGAATCTGTATCTGCCAAATGGAATATCCAAAAGTGGTTAGGAATGAAGATTTATGATCAAGCGTCCCTTGCCAAAATGAACTCTTTGCATCCAAAACAGAAAACCAGTGGCATTCACTATTAAGGCTGCGACCTCCAACTGTGCACATTGGATGATATGGGCTCTTCAATGCTTTGTTCAAACCTCTTGGGTCAATACATATTCTGATTTTGTCTGAGCCTTTTTTGTGAGCTGCTACCACAGATGACACCCATTCAGTTGTTTCTCTAACTGGACGAATCACCCCTTGCACCATTTTATCCAACTGATCCTTAACTTTGTCCTGCATTGCTATCGGAACTCTTCCTTGCTGGTCTAACTACTGGAGTGACCTCTGGGTCTAACTTCATGGAATACACAACTAGAAGTCTACCCAACTTGTCCTGAAAGACATCAGCATACTCTAAGAAAATGGCTTCAGAAAAATTAGAACTAGGAGATGCACGTATGTGGTAAACTTCTTCAGTAAAGAAAGCAGATTCATTCTCAAGCTATCTTTGAGATCCAACAAAGACTGTACTGGTCTTCACACTACATAGAATAACAAGTTGCACAAAAATAACATGAAAGCATCACTGAACCTTCAGCTTGAATTTCTTCACCTCCATAAGCAACAAGTTTTGCACTACTGGTCACACTGAGTTGTTCATTAGCTCTCACTTTAGCACATATGTCTGCTGATAATAACATTACACTTTGAACCAGTGCCTAGTTAAGCTCTGTAGATTTACCATTGATCTGGATAGTATAAAACAGTTCATCCTTTGCCAATAAATTCACTACATCAACCCTTTCACCACCTACTGATACACCATCCACATAGAAATCTGACTGTTGCGTTTCTATTTGATCAACTTGCTTTTTTGTGTGACCTCTCTTTGCAACTATGTGAGGTTTACTTGATTTGCAAAACCTTTGAAAATGATTCCATTTGCTACACTTGTGACACTGCTGACTGAATGCCAAGCATTTCTCTCTTTTAGACTCATGATTTGGACCACAATTGTGACAGTTAACAATAAAACTGGACTTGGGTTTTGCTGATTCACACCTGTATTGTACTGAGGAACTGGCCTTACAACTTGCTGGAAAGCTACGTGGTTTCCCTGGTAAGCCAGCAGGGGCTGTGGCTGCCATGCGCTTAATAGGCCTATTTCTGTTTGCCATGTGTTGCATACTATCTACACTTGCTCTAGAGCCTGTTGAAACCATGCTCTTGTCACTTGCAAACATACGTGTGTGTTTTTCTGTCACCTTGTTGATTTGACAAATTTCTATGGCTTTACTCAATGTTAAGTCACTATCACAAAGCAAGATCTTTCTCACAACAGCACTATTAATACCACACACACAAGCCTGTCCTTTATTAACTCATCTTTTAACTCACCAAACCGACACATATTAGCTTTGTTTGTCTGGTTAGTTATACAAGCTGCAAATGTTTCTCCTGATTTCTGATCGCTCGTGTAAAACAAATGCCTCTCTAATGTAATATTTGTCTGAGAGTTACACATTTCTCTGAACTTGCGCTTCAAGCACTCAGGGTCTTCCCTTGATTCAGCCTGTACAACAATATGATGAGTTTCACCTTCTCCCATATATACTGCAGGTGCATACACAAATGAACGCTCTCTTTCTATGGCCTCTGACCAGCTAAGTTTAACAAAATGAATGCCTTGGTGCATGCATCTTCATCTGAAATACCTGCTTGTATAAAAATATCGTACTCTTGCTTAAATATTCTCCAGTTCTCTACAATATTCTGATCAAATACAAGTGGCAAGGGCTTTCAAAATCTATCTGCCATATTAACACATACCAGTGAAGGACGTTTGCAAATAAGCATGAACAACTACACAAATGCCAGAAATTTATGCAGTACTTATACTTTGCCTTTATGCTTTGCACTTCTGAAATTATGCTCATGGGCTTTTAGGAACTATGCTACTGGCCTTACTCTGTGAAATAATTCTCTGGCACTGTAACACTTTTAAATTTGCTCCAAAAATGTAAAACCCGAGCAAAAAACAGTGTCGAAAACACCACTAATGAAAAAGTCAAACACTGCTTGCACCACAATCTCAAACACAACTTTATTATAGCTGAAAATTAAAAAAACACACAGATTGAGCGCTTTCTTCCCTTACACAGGGGATTTCATCAGAATCAAATGTCAACCATTAAATTCACCTTTATGTACTCCCCTCATTAATAATTAATTAATTGCATCATCCCTTACATAAAATTCTTTTACTTGTTCTAAAAGGAAACCACACTCAATATTCAAGACTATAAAAAACACTGCTAACCATTAAATACTATTTAATGCCTAATTTAATAACTTTGGTGTGCAAAGACATGCATTTAAAAACTCTAATCAAAACTGAATCATGTTTATATAAATATAATTATATATGTCAATAAAAAGCATGTCAATAGAAAAAACATATATAGTGTCAAACTATTGAACAACTATATAAAAATTTTATGTAGTAACTGTTTGAAAACTTCATAAAAAACTTTACAAAGCATTTTATGAAACTATGTAAAAAACTGTCTAAGAAACCTGTCTAAGAAATTCTCTACGAACAAATGTTGGAACCCTATACATATTAAAATGGTGTATAAAATTAATAAATATATTAATTAACTAAAGCTGCCTTCTTATTTAAAATTGGCTTAATGGATATCATTTCATTTAGTCCTGGTGCTTGACTAACTTGTAATTTTATTTGCCACCTAACCTCTCTTTCTTCTATGTGACTTCTAAAATCCCCCCAGGGTTGGGTAAGACTTTCTCTACAATACCAAATTTAAATCCACTAAACTTCTTATAGGAACAAGAATGTTTATACAAGGCATTGTTGTTATTACATGTAGTGATCTGATATGTATGTTTGTATATTCTGTCCCTAAGCCCTCTCTCCATTTTTCTCATGTAGAAGCTGGGATAGGCTACAACTTTGCTAACTAGATCACCCCTGCTGTCTGACGATTGCCCCTCTTGAAATAGACTCGAGTTTTTAAAGTATTCTCTAAATCAATTGTATCAGCTAACTGTATTTGTTTACACTGGGAACAGCAGCCACACCTAAAGGTTCCAATTCTATCAATTTTCCTTGGAACTGTCTCAAAACATTTTTTCAAGTTTGCCCCAGTCTTGAACACGTTGGGTCTATCTCCTACAATGGACCATAGTTTTGAATTATTTCTCAATATTGCCCAATTATTAGCCACAATCTTTTTGACTTCTTCTGCCATACTTCAATAAGGGACTACCATAGCCCTCTCAAACTCTTTCGATTCCCCCATTACACCATCTATTTCTTGACTATTATTTTTCAGTCCCTCTGGGTTCCCCAACAGGGGTTTGTATTTCCCCCACCATTCTTTTTTAACATAATCCAAACTTTCTTCCAATATTTTGTTATGTAACCTCTCTCTCGAAAAAGTTTTTCTACTTTATGTAGTTCTTCCTCCACATCTTCTTTGTGTGAGTTGTCCTTTAATAATACTTTTTTTTTTTGGGGGGGGGGGCGTGGCTAGGATGTAGACTGGCTGGCAGCATCTTTTCTCAGCTCTGCACTCAAAAGATATTTCTGACAGGAATTTTTAAAAACTAGATATTGTAGACAAACCTGTTTTGTTGAATTACTTCTACTAATATCACTAGAAGTCTACAGTGCAAAAAATTTGGCTTTAAACATTATTTTTCCTGTCAAAAACAAGAAGGAAGGTATCTGAATCTACTGAAAATGAGCTTTTCTAAGCATATCACACAGGACCAGATGATGAAAAAGGAGATACAGTCTTTATTAAATGCTATACAAGACTTGTCAGTGAAATTTGACAAAATGAATACCAAACTGGACACTTTTGAGGAGAGATCTACAAAACAAATACAGCAACTACAAGAAATAATGACGCAACAGAAGTCTCAAATAGCTGACATAGAGAGATCCTTAAATGATACTGAGGGCAGACTCTCAGAACAAGATCTTCAGCTACATTTTTTATCACAACAAAATGCTTCATTACAAAATAAAATAGAGGATCTAGAGAACAGGTCCAGACTAAATAACCTTCGCATCTATGGGCTACCAGAGAAAACAGAGGGAGATAACATGGTGACTTTCCTTACTACCTGGTTACCAGAAGTTTTAAAATTGCCTGAAGCTCTTTCTTATGGAATTGAAAGATCCTTAAGAGCTGCTTCATCAACCATCAAATCAAAAAATCACTCGAGATCAATAATAGTAAAGTTTTTTTCATCACAGGACAAGGAACTTATTTTAAAAACAACATGGTCAACTTCTCCAGTTAAATACAAAGACAACATAATCAGATTTGATAATGATTATTCTGCTGGAATTATAACTGAAAGAAAAGAATGTATCCCTCTGATTAAGTTGTAAGTCCACTTGCTGTTCCCTGCAAGAATAAAAATATTTTTTACTGAAGGTCCTAAAACTTTTGACACTCTGCAAGCAACAGTTTCTTATCTTTCAGCTAATAAAACCTTGGAAAATGTGGAAGAAATGGATTTCTCCCAATCTGGGGTTAAGCGTCACTTAGAAAAAAATGAATGGAGCACTGCTGACAAGAAGAAGAAGAAACGATAAAAGGCATATGAAAAACACAAACATTATTGTCTTCTATTTGCTCTGCAAGGCAAAAAAGTTCTTTGAAAGCATTCATGCTTTACACATGTGTCAGTCTTTGAAACAATATAAATACAAGATAAGCAGGACATTTTATAACTAAAGGGAACAACCTTAAAGAAAGCAAGGTAACATATCTTTCTCTATTACAGTGTAAATACTTACAGTCATGATTTTTCTAACTCTGATGTTTAGATAGTTCATTTATAAATTACCTGCCTTTTACTGGTAGTATAGAATATGATGTATTTACACTGACATATTAATGTGGTGTGTTTAAATGAGCATGATTCATTTTTATATTATTTACACTAAGCTGCATGAAATATCTAAACTGATGTATTTAATACACATAATAATATATAAAAACTGATAGTAATAACTGTCAAAAAGTGCCTTGAAAAGTAATTATCTATTCTTTGATGCTAAAAGTGCCTTTTTGACTAACAAACAACTGTTTGGCTTGTATATCTGCCCTTAATGTTAAGAAAACTAATAGAAGTTTAATGAGCTGGTGTTCAGTTTAAAAAAAACCCTAAAAACTTCACTTACCTTGTTTTTGTCTTCCCGCCATGGTCACGAGCTGGGTACTCTTATTTTACCACCCCTGAATGAAGGTTCTTCAGTTAGAATCCATTACAGTGTGTTAAACCTTCTAACAGCACAAAATGAAAGTAAACAGTCATGAGTGATATCAGCACTAAAACAAGACAGTATGGGTGTGGTGTCAGCTCCTAAGCTACTTAAAGTAACCAGCACACTATTTATGAGACGGCAAAGTGCTTTTACAGTTTTAACAAATATTAAAAGTACACTGAAGTACCTAATGAATTTAGAAGGTATCAACACATACATGACGTTTTATTATATTGTAATATTTGTTATTCATTTTGAATTGTACACATAAACAGCATACAAAGCTTAAAAAAAGTATATCACTTGGAAGAAACTGTATGAATAGTTAACATATACAGACTTTACTATAATCTTTTCTGATAAGATCACCCACATAAATTACTATAATTTAACTTAATTTTATAAAAATGTAATATATTTAAGTCCTTGACTGGAACTATATAACATATTTGTAAACACACTGCAGCTAGTGTACTTAACCTTAAGGATAGTAAGTCAATTAATGTTCATGAATGTAGCTATGTGTTATTAGGCATTTTAAGGGTAAAAAGGAGCTGCTGTTTAATTATCAAGATACTCTGTAAATATTAAATTGTTCAAGTAGCACAATCATTAAGCAGTAATGAGCAAGAAAAAATCTGTCTTGCTTATGATATTGTTATATTTATATATATATATATATATATATATATATATATATATATATATATATATAGGAAAGAACTGCTGAATTATATATATGCTTTTATTAAAGGTAAGTTATATTAATATTGAACATCCTCACTGAAAATGAATGGTTGTGTAGAGACACAGTAACTCCCATTATATAACCAAGGCTAAAGAGATTGTCGTATGTCTAAATTGATCAGCCTTGAACCTTAGATTGCAAATAGACATGCAACATACTTTTACTTATAATACTGAATATATATTATATAACATCACAAACGCTAAAGCCATTGTCAGCTACATCTCATATCAATCAGCATTAAAATATGATTTGAATAGCATAGGCATTTACTAACATATTGCTGTTGGTACCTGATATGCATATAAGTAACAGGTCTAATTTCCGTCTATGAAACTAAATACCAGGCTGTGTGCATTTATTAATTATGAAACAAGAGCATGCTATCTATTCTTTTTAATATCCTATAGGTATGTACTTGTTAGAGACACACACATGCTGCAAAGCTGCTAGTTATTGCATATTCATTAGTATATTTCTAACTGCAGTGTTATAAATATATGGTGTGGACCACTTGAGTTGAGAATATGTCTCTATATTGGGCATGTTCTCTGTCTGAACGTTGTATATTATCTATAATATGATATGGAGTACCCTCACTAAATTCAAAGAAGCCACAATAGAAACAAATATTTATTAAAAATGGAGAATAGAAAGATGAAGAGAAAAATGAAGGAAAATGGTTGATGGTCATATAAGGTTATCTTTTCCTGTGTATGTAGAAGAGTTGACAGTAATAAGTACCAAACAATTGTGTTATAGCATATTTAAAGCCTATTCTGCTTCTCATATTTTCCAACCTTACAGTTATAACGCTGCAGATAAATCCTGTAATATCATAAGGAGTATGAGTTGCTATTTGACATATGACATATGTGGTACACTAGCGATGAAATATGCCAGTGGCACTAATAAATGTATAGGAATTTCTAAGAAATATAGTGTTAAACTATATAATACCAACGCCAAAAACAAATTAGTAGCATTCATACCACTAAAATATGACTTTTTGAATTAAAAGAAAACTATAAGATTACTGATAAATGACAATACAAATGTAACGTTATATTCATTGTTATGGATACTTTCTGATTTAATCAACTTGTGGCATGGTTAACTGATGCATATAATGCTTAACATTTTTTTTGTTTTATGTATGTATGCATATATGTGTGTATGTATGTATGTGTGTATATATATATATATATATATATATATATATATATATGTGTGTGTGTGTGTGTGTGTGTGTGTATGTGTATGTATATGTATGTATATATATATATATATATATATATATATATATATATATATATAGGTAGACCATTACAATAAATTTGATACCTTTGAATACCACTCACACTACAAGGGAGATAGACAGCAAGCATATTATTTTTAAGATGCATAACCATTATTGCTACACAAGAGATATATTAAAATAAAAGATTTTCCTTTACAATTTAAACAAAACCAAATAGTTAAGTATTAAATCTATGTATAGTTGTGTTGCCTTAGTGTTTTATAAAATATTAAAAATAGATAAAGACTGTATTTAAGTAATCTGTTAAGACAGATACATGTATACTTAAAAGATATATAAGATACTTTTCATTATAAAACTACCATATGGCGGGGCCGGGGGAGGATGCTGAAATGCAGACTTAGAGAGATCGCTTGAAAGATTAGATCATTCAAGGATGAGATGTTTTTTCTCATGGAGGGGTTTGGTGGTTGTTTATCTTATATTGTTCTCAGTTATGATCTTGTAATTTACTTTTATTGGGTGTCTATAATCTATTGTAATACTGTTGGAAGAAGAAAGAACAAGTCATTCTCTTCATGTACACACATCTACACATTGTTACGAGTATATGAATATAGATAAAAGCAAAGTTAATATAAATCCAATTGCAAAATGTATATCTCTTAATGTAAATGGTTTAAATAATAGCTGCAAAAGGGGAAGTCTTTATAGATATTTAAAGCTATGTGAAGCGCAACTAGTATTTTTACAGGAAACACACCTTACACAGGAAGACATAAATAAAATAAACAATAAAAATTATACAATTCTAGTAAGTTCCGCCTATAATCAGAAGCGAAGGGGAGAAGCAATTTTGTGGAAAAACACTACTTTAATGCCTAAAATCATAAACACGTTCCATGACAACTCAGGAATGTTTTGTCTAGTGACAATATCTATCAATGAAATGATATATACATTAGTGAATATTTATTGGATACCAGGACTAGGTTTTAGAGTGGCCAAACAACAGTTAGAAGACATTGTACAATATACCAAAGGCAATTTAATCATAGCTGGAGATTTCAATTGCATTATAAAAGAAACTGACACTAATACTAAAACTACACGTAAGAGATCACCTTTAACAAAGTTGTTATCTGAGTTTGTTGAAACTTTTAATATAGTTGACATAAATGAGTATGCTATCCCAGATTCACTATTCTTTACACATTTTTCCCATAGACATAATACATACTCTAGAATAGATAGAGTGTACATAAAGGATTCAACCTCTAAATTAAATAAAGTCAAGACAATTTCATGTCCATTTTTGGACCATAACACCATAACGTTTGAGATAGACTTATGTTTCAAGAGAAGGATATCAGTAACAAGAATACCATCTTACATAACAAATCTCAAAGATTTTAAGGAATTTTATATTAAAGAGACACAAACATTCCTAGATATCAATCTTACAAAAGATATATCTGAAATATATATATGGGATGCATTGAAAGCATACCTATATGGAAGAGCGGTGGGATGGTATAAAAATAAACAAAAACAGTGGAATGAGGAATTAATGGAATTACAGTCAAAAGTTGATAATTTAAAGCTTGATATTCAAAATGGAAACACCAACTTAATAAAAGAACTAGAAGATACTAATAAAAAATACTCAGAGACGCTACACCACAAAACAATGATCAACTTAGAAAAAATTAAACTATGTTACTATTCAATGAACCCTAAAACCAATGAAGAATAGCAAATAGGACTAAAAAGATTATTAAAACAAATCAAATCAAGGAAATACATAATATAGAAACCAAAAAGAAAGTATCTGATTTAGAAGGAATACTAGAAGCTTTTAGGCTATTTTTTCATAAACTTAATAATCAAAATGAGAAAACAGAAACACATTCAGCATTGAAAGCTTTTCTCAAAAACAATGTTAAAGTTAGGTTATTAGAGGAGCAGGTACAACTAATAGATAAACAAATAACAATGACAGAACTTAAAGCTGAAGTAAACAGCTAAAATTAAACAAAGCTCCAGGTATAGATAATATCACCCCAGAAATGTTTAAATTACTATCAAATGAGGCTTTGCTGTTGTTATTGAATGTCTTTACATCAGTTAAAAATGGTAAAGACATTCCTCCTTCTTGGAAGTACACATTAATATCACCAAATTCTGAAACAAAATAAAGATCCCAGTGAATGTTCATCATACAGACCCATTTCACTTCTTAATATAGATTATAAAATTTTTATGGCAATACATGCTGCTCGAATAAAACAATTATTACACTTTTGATAGAGGAGGATCAAACAGGTTTTTGAAAAGATAGGAACACTTATGACAACATTAAAAGAATTATTTCCTTAATTGATTATATAAATGTCACAAAAAACAAAATGAATGTTATTAGCTTAGACATAAATAGCGCATTTGATTCAGTGAACTGGGATTATCTGTGGTTAGTTTTAGAAGAATATGGCTTCTCAAACAACTTCACTTTGTTAATAAAATCATTATATGAAAAATCATTGGCTTATATAAAACTGGGATCTTGTCTGTCTAAATCTATTAAAATAACTAAGGGCACAAAACAAGGCTGCCCTCTTTCTCCATTATTGTTTGCGCTAGTCATTGAACCCTTAGCAAATAATATACGTATGGATAAAAATATTGAAGGAATACAACTAGACAACAGCCTAGAGCTTAAAATTCAACTTTTGCTGATGATATTTTAATTACCTTAAAAAATAATAATAGCAGTTTAAAAGCATTATGGGACTCAATTCAAAACTTTCAAAACTTTTCAAGTCTTAAATTTAATGAGAACAAAACAAATGTATTGCTTATAAATACTAATAAAAAGATCTAAATAAAAATACCATAAATATATCTCTACCGATAATATAATTAAATACTTGGGAATTATAATAACTAACAACCTAGATACTACAATTGAAACAAATTATAAAGAGACCTTAAATAATATTAAAAATGTAATACAAAGATGGAATAAATTCTTCTTTTCAATGGAAGAAAGACTTTATATAATTAAAATGATCATATTTCCAAAAATTCTTTATGTCATACAAGCTTGTTCTTTGCCACCAGCTAAATCACACCTAAAACAATTAAATGATTTAATGGTAAGATTCCTATGGTATCCAAAAAAAACAAGGATAGCTAGGAAGTATCATCTAGATGATTGGGATATAGATGGCATGGGTTTACCAGACATAGAAATATATTTGCATTCATCCATTATTAAAACAGTATTATTATGGCTAAATACAAAATATACATCAAAATGGAAGCTAGTTCATGAGAAAATCTGGTTAAAATCAGAATTTGTAGTAGCAAATAAGTATACAGATTTCATACCAAACAATTTTCTATGGCTGATGAAGGAATATATGATGATACATAAGAATAAAAATATAAGTTCCAAATACATTACTTATACATTAAAAATTTTCCAAAATCTTATTCATAGCAATCCCGATATTAAAGCATGGTCATTTCTTTTATATCCAGTAGCGTACACACAAGGTAATATAATAACATTTAATATGGAAGTAGTCAACATGCTTAAAGAAAAGGGATTAATATATTGGCATCAATTGCTAAACTCTGGAAAACCTCTGACAATAGACCAGATTAAACAGAAATTAAATATGGAAGATAGTTCGTGGCTACATGTACAAGAATTAAGACAGTATATATTAAGCAAACAAGAAACAATGCAACCATCAATAAGACAAAATGTTCCTAACCTTATAGAACATATAATATTGCTAACGAATCAACCCATTACTGGAAAGGGATACTTATCATCTATTTATAAAACAAACAAAAAAATAAAAATGCATAATAATGACAAAATATGGAATTATTATAGATCAGTTAATGGACATGTGCCAAATGACAGAGATAAAAAAACTAATTCCTCTCTCTCCAAAGCAGACATCACTTTCATTACACTGGAGACTTTTTACATGGCAATTCATACACAGATCTTATGTAACCCCTCATAAAATGAAACTTATGTTTAAGAAAAATATTGGCTGCTGGAGATGTGATTTATCAATAAAAGCAGACTGGCAACATATGTTCTATGAATGCCATTTGATTAAACCATATTGGGATAAAATAAATTATTTTCTGCAAATGGTATTCAATGATAAATTCCAGATTTCCAAATCTATTATTTTGTTTAATGCACCTGTACCAGACTGTGTGCCGAGAACAAAATATGTAATCTTATGGACTCTCCTAGCTATTGCAAGGAAGAACATTACATCAAACTGGAAATCCAAAGCTTCTCCAACTTTTAAGCAATTCATGAATATGGTGTCAGCAGTATCACAATTGGAAATTAACACTATTAAAGGAAGAACTGAAAGAACTACATCATTATACATAGCATGGCAAAAAGTAACTGAAATACTGGAGAATAATGACTGCAGCAGATTATAATCAGGAAACAATTGTATAGAAAGTCAATTATATGTCAACAATAGACACCCTTGTAAATACTTTATTTTGGTTTTAATGTTTGATATCTGTTTAGAGGTTTTAGCCTACCTTTTTAAATAATTTGCAAATACTTCATTGTCATAAATAACCTGCAGTCATGTTTTCTTGTTTATAGAAATGAATAAAAATATTAAAAAAAAAAAAAAAAAAAAAAAAAAACTTTTTTTTTTTGATGTGGGGGATGACTACTGGAGTACTCTAAATATGAGTTGCTAAAGGTGGGTTTTCTGTATGTTTCAGATCTAAACCCTTTTTCATCCTTTATTATGACAGTATCTAGATAGTGACCACTTTCTTTATTGTGGGCATAAGTAAATTGAAGAAATTATGTGGTCCTGTTCAATAATTCTACAAAATGTTTAATCCTATCTTCTGGGCCTTCCCAAAGAATAAGCACACCATCCAAAAACCTAACATACAGCTTCAAATGAGCCATATATTCACTTGTAAACAAATACTTCCTTTCCCACTCCAATAGGATCAAATTCACATATATGGGGGCACAAGAAGCCCCCATAGCTACACTCTTATGTTGCTTGAAGTGCTCTCCTTCAAAAAATATATAATTATGGTCCAACACAACCTCCATAAATTCCATAATTAAATAAATGTTGTCCTCAGATAGGGTGGTGTTGTTGACCACACTCAACCTAAAGTACTCAAGTCCTTCCTATTTGGGAATCAAAGTGTACAAACCTGATATGTCCACAGTTAAAACATGTAAATTTTGATGCCATAATGTACCTTCTAATCTTCCTAAAAAATCCCAGGAGTCTTTAATTATGTATTCTGCATTAACAATGGTCTTCTTTAACCATTTGTCTACCACTACTCCAAAGGGGTATGTTTTGGAACCCCTTCCTGAGACTATAGGTTTGAAAGCCAATTTGTCCAACCCTTTGTGGGTCTTGGGGATACCAAAAATGGTTGCAACTGTGGGATTCTTAACTTTCAAAAAATCAGATAGTTCACCTGAAATCATTCCTTCATTGAGATATTCATCTAAATAGAAATCAGTTCTACTATGTCTAATGTTAACTTCATTTATGGAAGATGGGTGATAAGTTAGTGAGTCATTCAACATTTCAAAGATGTCCTGAGAATATTGTATGGCATTATAAACCACTGTGCCCCCTCCCTTGTCAGGACGCACTATTCTTACACTTCTGTTATTTCTTAACATATTCAAGACTTTGAACTCTTCACTTGATAAATTCCATCTCTTAAATGCATTACTTTCCCTACATTTTAGTTTGCAAACATCTTCCATAATTGATTTTTCCATAATGTTAAGTGTGGGTTCTAGGGGTGGATTAATGTTACTTTTCTTTTTCAAGTCTTTGTTCGTATATTTAGAGACCGTTTCATCCTTATTTTTGTCTTGAAATGTGTAAGCCAAATTTAGCTTTCTCACAAACATCTTTAATTCCACTATGGTCTCAGTGTATTCAGTGTTTGTTTGGTACAAATTTCAGACCTGTCATACACAAAGAAAAATGTTCCTTACTCAATTTTATATCCGAAAAAGTAAAGATATGATATCCTTTGTATGTACAAATAACACCATTTTCTAACATTTCTCCATCTGCAGAGTTTCCTACCATTTTTCTCTGTGTCTCCTGTTGTTTTGATTGCTCCACTCCCCTCGGTGCATCTCCTCTTGGTCTAACCCCACGTCCCATTGTTGTCGATAGTGAAATGCCTGAGGTTCATGAACTTTCCTTTCATATTCCCTACCATAGGCCCCTCTCCTGGTGAATTTATCCTGGTATCTCCCTCGAATGGGTCTATTAAAGTTCCTTCCATTCAAACCTAGTTCACTCTTCTTGGTATTCCTAAAAACATAAGCCCTATTGTCTTTGTAATCTTTTAAATCCATTTCCGTTTTTTTGCACTTTTTATTAAATAGTCTATTACTATTGGAGTCTACAGATCTAATTTGTTTAAAATACAGTTCTTCATATTGTGCAAAAAGAAGGTAATTTTTAATGTCAAGATTAAGTTTCTCTGCCTGCTCAGTGAGTAGGCTGAGTTTGGCATCATTACATTTTATAATTTTCTCCATCATTTGTAACTCATGTCTGTTGAACATTTCAATAAATTCTTTAATCAATAGATCATTATAGTCTATTACAAACAGGAATTTGTACAGTCTAAGACCCTTAGGAAGTATCTTTTTCTTCACACATTCAGAAAGATATCCATTCTCCAGCTGTATCGTTTTAATGTAATCCATTTTGTCTTTAAAAACAAATATCTTGTCCTTTAAGGTTCCACCATTCGTTTTATCTTTTTCTATATCTAGCCCTTCCCGGGCTTGCCAATTATTGCCTATAACAAAATTAAACTGTCTAGTAAATTGTCAAAGCCTAACTTATTGTCACCCCTTCCATAGTAAACAGCTATCCCACCAGACCAGTGGTGTTCTCCTGCACTTTCATTTTTGTTACAGGCCACTGTATTCTGGTTTGCTTGTGTAAAAAGTTTTTTTTTGTTTTTTGTTTTGTTTTTTTTATCACACAAAGAAGATGTGGAGGAAGAACTACATAAAGTAGTAAAACTTTTTCGAGAGAGAGGTTACATAACAAAATATTGGAAGAAAGTTTTGATTATGTTAAAAAAAGAATGGGGGGGTACAAACCCCTGTTGGGGAACCCAGAGGGACTGAAAAATAATAGTCAAGAAATAGATGGTGTAATGGGGGACTCGAAAGAGTTCAAGAGGGCTATGGTAGTCCCTTATTCAAGTATGGCAGAAGAAGTCAAAAAGATTGTGGCTAATAATTGGGCAATATTGAGAAATAATTCAAAACTATGGTCCATTGTAGGAGATAGACCCAATTTCGTGTTCCAGACTGGGGCAAATTTGAAAAAATGTTTTGAGACAGTTCCAAGGAAAATTGATAGAATTGGAACCTCTAGGTGTGGCTCCTGTTCCCAGTGTAAACGCATACAGTTAGCTGATACAATTTATTTAGAGAATACTTTAAAAACATGAGTATATTTCAAGAGGGGCAATTGTCAGATGACAGGGGTGATCTATTTAGCAAAGTGTGTAGCCTGTCCCAGCTTCTACGTGGGAAAAACAGAGAGAAGGCTTAGGGACAGAATATACGAACATACAGATCAGATCACTACATGTAATAACAACACTGCCTTGTATAAACATTTGTGTTCCTGTAAGAAGTTTAGTGGGTTTAAATCTGGCATTGTAGAGAAAGTCTTACCCAAACCTGGGGGGGGGGGATTTTAGAAGTCACATAGAAGAGAGGTTAGATGGCAAATAAAATTACAAGCTAGTCAAGCCCCAGGACTAAATGAAATGATACCCATTAAGCCAATTTTAAATAAGAAGGCAGCTTTAGATAATGAATATATTTATTAATTTTATACACCATTTTAATATGTATAGGGTTCCAACATTTGTTTGTATACAATTTCTTAGACAGTTTTTTTACAGTTTCATAAAATTCTTTGCAAAGTGTTTTATGAAGTTTTTAAACAGTTACTACATAAAATTGTTATATAGTTGTTAAATAGTTTGACACTATATATGTTTTTTTCTATTGACATGTTTTTTATTGACATATATAATTATATTTATATAAACATGATTCAGTTTTGATTAGAGTTTTTAAATGCATGTCTTCGCACACCAAAGTTATAAAATTAGGCATTAAATAGTATTTAAGGATTTACAATGTTTTTTTATAGTCTTGAATATTGAGTGTGGTTTCCTTTTAGAACAAGTAAAAGAATTTTATGTAAGCGATGATGTAATTAATTAATTATTAATGAGGGGAGTACATAAAGGTGAATTTAATGGTTGACACTTGATTCTGATGAAATTCCTGTGTAAGGGAAGAAAGTGCTCAATCTGTGTTTTTTTTATTTTCAGCTATAATAAAGTTGCGTTTGAGACTGTGGTGCAAGCAGTGTTTGACTTTTTCATTAGTGGTGTTTTTGACACTGTTTTTCATTAGTTTTAAATTTGTTATATTGCCAAAATCACCTCTTATCAGTGTAAGAACCATTTCAAATGACTTCACGATGCAAATAAACTGGGCAAGAGAAGCTCAGAGTCAATAACATTTCAAAGTAATTGCACTTTGCGAATAACTGTAAACTGTACACTGCACACTGGAATGTCCCCAAAATGGCGTTAGTTTGCATAACAACTCTTTACAGTACATGAAACACTCTAGGGGTAATTCAATAAAGCCTACACAGAGCGATTCTCCATGTAGGAATAGTGTTGCAGCTCGAACACAGAATATAGCCGCCGAGCAATCCAGGAAACAGGCCTGGGGGCATGCATGAACATGCAGACACTGTACAAACATGGTGGTGTCCGCAGAATGCAAATCACCTTGTATGCTGGTGAAAACCATGCAAATGAGGTAATTTTTGCGATTCAGCAAGCAGAAAGGCACCAGTGTAGGTGCCATGTCAGCATACAAAATGTACGCGTTACTAACCATGTACCAGGGTATAAAACTTAAATGGGCTGTAAAGGCCCAAATAAAAGGGTGTGTATTGCAGAGTAGAAATGCAAATGGCCAAAACTATGGCCATTGGGTTGAAAAAGTAATGCAATACATAAAAAAAAATTTTACTTTTTTTAAAAAATGCATATGCCATGTTTAAACGGAGCTCAGCCACATGCAAACATGCCAGTTTGCAAAACAAAATAAAAAAAATAAAAAGTGTAAAATATGCAATTTAAACCTATGCAAAGGTATTGCATTATAGTGCCCAGCATACAGGGTCATACAGTGGCAGGTTATAGTGGTAGCTAAGGAGATAGACCTTGGTGTAGTGCAGTATATCCAGGGTATATGTAATTAGGTGTATGTAAATGAGGCAGGTTTACTGAATAGCAAAAAGGGCCACTGTGTCCATAGGTACTAACTGTGGTAAAGCTAGAACTTTGTTGGTGCAGGCAGAATAGATAGCTGACATCAAAAGGGGGTGTGTCACTTTAAGTAGATTGGAGCTTAGCTGCGCTTGTTTGTGCTCAGCTAAGCACAGCTAAGCAGGAGGGCGTGTCTGAAGCTACTAAGATCTGCTTAGCCCCACGGCATGTGTTTTAGCAGGTTAAAGAAAGCTAGGCATGCCAGTGTGCAGGGAAGAGTTGAAACTGCTGAGCAATGTTTACACTAGAGCTGTGGGTTTGTGCAGTGTGCAGCAGGGCTTAGCAGAGGAAGGAAAAAAAATAAAAGGAGATAGCCTGGGAAAGCCAATCAACTATAAATGGCTGATAAGCCCTGTTCCACTGACACTGGCTCATTCAAACCCCACAATGATATACCTGGCAGGTGGAATGTATCGTAGTCAGCCAATCACACAGACTGCATCTGCAGCACACCAGTATAAAGTATGCATACATCCTTTAATCCAATTTTTCCCACATACTCTGCACCACTGAAGTACACACTTTGGAATTTTAACTCACAAAATGATTGGGGCTGCTGCTACTCTGCTACATCTGTATGTGCTAGAGATGATGTTGATAATAGGCCCAAGGTAACCTTTCAGGGGCTACATGAGCTGGAGATAGAGCTCTACAGGGTGGACAGGGACATACTACAGGAACTCACCAAGCTCTGCCACCCTCACCTCAGACCCAGAGCTAACAGAGGGGAATCCATCCCAGTGGAAACAAAGGTATGTATAGTCTTAAGAATGCTAGCTACAGGTACTTTCCAAAGACCTACTGGGGACATCATGAGGTTCTCACAAGCATCCACATCCAGGGTACTCCACCAGTTCCTGGATATCATGCTAACACATGCCAGAGAGCACAGTTATCTACCCTGCACCCCTGAGGAGAGGCCCAGCAATATGCATCTCTTTCACTGTGTAGCACACTACCCAGAAGTACTGGGTGCATTAGACTGCACTCATGTGCACATCAAAGCACCGACCAGTGAGGAGGGTAGAGTCTATATCAACCACAAGGGGTATCACTCCAACTGCCAGGTCATGTGCAATGCCCAGGGCATTATCATGAATGTGTGTGCTGGCAGCCCTGGCAGTTATCACAACTCCCACATCTGGCATGCATCAGACCTGTAACAGACATTTGCCAGGGGGGACATCCCATACGGCCATCTAGTGGGGGATGCTGGCTATGCACTGGAATTGTGGATGATGACACCTATTAGAAATGCACACACACCAAGTGAAGAATTCCATAATGAGGCACACACACAAACTAGGAATGTAACAGAGCATGTGTTTGGGCTGCTCAAGTCACGGTTCCACTGCCTTGATATATCTGGTGGAGCCCTGCAGTACTCTCCAGCCACATGTGCATAGTATGTGCCATGTTACACAATATGATCCTGTGGAAACAGCTGTGGCAGGAACATCACAGGGAAGGGGTACAGCCCCCCACCACTGGTAAGGTCCCCCACAGGCACAGGGGGAGACTTCAGAGGAGGAACCACCTACGCTTGTCCAAGTAGGCATGCCCAGTATGTCCTGGCCTTGGCAAAGAGGCAATGCATTCACTGACAACCTAGGGACCCAGTGACTAACACCTCACTCCAACTCACATATATAGTAAAAAGGATGCCAGCCACACCACACTACCTGTACCTTACCATGTATAGGCTGTGTACTGCATGCATCCAACAGAGTCAGCCCTGAAGCACTGTCCTCTCAACCATGGCACAACGTAAGTCACTCTTCTTAACAAAAGAATGGGGTAGTAGACTATAGTAGCATATGTATGTTATTGCTGCATGTATGCAAGGGAATGGAGTGGGCTACCAGGATTGCAGCAGACAACCAACAGCTATGTGGGACAACAGGGACTCTCTGCCAAGTACTGGCTGCCCCAGAATATGGAGTGGGCTACTGGGATAGCAGACAACTGACAGCTATGTAGGACAACAGGGACTCTGCCAAATACTGGCTGCTCCAGAATATGCAGTAGGCCCCAAGCCAGCTAAACCCACTGCACTATGTGAGGGACTTACAAATAGCCAACATCATAAGACAGATGCAAGGATGTGAATGTTCCCCTACATACCTCTCAACCTCTTAGAGCAAGAAATCTGTACAAAGCCATATATAAATGTGGGACAAAGGCCCCAAAAGAGGGACACTTTTGAAATATTGCACTTACTAACTTAGAAAGTTGATAGAATAACAGCTTTTGAATTAGCATGACTTTTCTGAAGGGCTGAAACTCAAATGTCTGTCATTATTTTCTAACATCAGTCTGTAATGATATGCCAGTAATTTGGCAGAAAACCACAATGTTATGAAAAAGGGACCCAAAATATGAGGCAAACATCTGGACAGCCTGTGAAAATCTGTACAGTTGAGAGGTATGCTCCCCTAACCTCTGACACACCTGTATTCCCATACAACTGCAGTGACATTTATGTTTGTAAGGTAACAGCAGCAGACCACACATTCACAAAGCTGTCCCACTCAACTTCCTAACATGTTTCATTTCCACAATATACAGGGGTCAATGTGCTATGCATGTGTGTGACCCATGTGTATCTAGGCATGAATGCTAACTGCCACCACCCACATTTTTAGGTACTGCTTAAGGCTGTGGCGACTGCAAGTAGTGTGCTCTCATTGACCCACAAACTGCTGTGAACTCACTCCAACAGGGTCATACATTGGGTATTGGATGGTACCAAGGTCCTGGCATCAAGCTGAATGCAGACAACAGCACCATACCATATGGCAAGGACAATGCCCCACTATTTTCCACATCAATGGTAACCCCATAAACACACTACCTGCATTGAGAGACCTGGGCAGTCAGGTTAATAACACTGTTGCATTCAGCCATCAAGTAGCGGCAGTGGTCAGAAAAGGCTTGTACATGGCTCACCACATAGATAAAGGGAGTGCATGCAGACTAAAGATGGACATTACCTTTGTATAGTCCTCAGTCAGTACAATAATTTTGTACCATGGCCCATTTAGTATGTACCTATCCACACATCTGCAGCAACTGGAAAGGCCACAGTAATACCCACCAAGCTAATCCATGACCTCCAACATCTCTTCCATTTAGACAGCCTTGAATCAGTAGGGATGCACTCGATATTAGACAGGTTGTGCACAGGTGGCCTGTGGCACGCCTACATGGCAAGGTTGTGCCCAGTCCTTCAACAGCTGGCCCATATATGTGAGTACAACTATTGGTACATTAACAGCACGACAAGCTTGAATACGATATGCCACATCAACACAACCTGCTGGAGAGACAGTTTTGCCTCCCAGAGGCTGCCCTGTCACAGGAATGCACTTCCTACATGTTAGAGTACCATGCAGACCCTCATCAACTGCAGCTGTGAGGCATGCCTGGGTAACCACAAATTTGTCCCAGGGGTTACACCTCTTCCCTCAATGACAGGGGCAACAGGTGCTGATTGATGATTCTGTCAGGGATAAACAAATGGCTAGACTTGTAAGAGATCCAGGGCCATTACTATAGTAAACTTCTATGATCCTTTGAATTTGTGATCCTACAGAACTCCCAGGTGACATGTATCAAGAATAGCATATTGTGTCAAGGAGTACACATGCAAGACTACGCTGTCTACCCCCATTGCCCCTCACATACTGTTCTACACATATGCACTTAGGTAACCATGGACATATACAGCTGTATCTTGGCGATGTCACGTCTGCACTGCTACTATGCCATCCTGAGCTGCTCTACTGGCAGCAGGTCCACATGACATATACACACAGATGCCTGCAATAGAAACAATAAGGTCTGGGAAACAACAGTCACTCAGAAATACAGCATCATGGCACAAAGGTACATACACTTTGATGTGTATGCATGACCACTGCCAGCAGAAAGCAAAAACAAGGCGTACAACTACTGTACTACAAACTGTCATTAACTGTACTATATTCACACTGTGCATCAGATACATATTAGCAAGTCCCTGCATCAATGGTATGGATGACAGGGATGTGGCACAGGTATCATCACATGCACAGGGTGTGGTGTTGGGCTGGCAAAGGCCTAGGCTGTGCCACAAAGTTGACATGTGTGAGTGTGTGTGTCAGGAGGGGTGCTGGTCAGCTGGGCCATGGACAGAAGTTGTGCATGTCTGGTGGTGACCTGCATGTGACAGTGATGTGCGAGTGTGATCATGTACACAGTCGAGCCATGTGCCAGCCCTACACAGGGGTATGTTGGAGAGCTGTGGACTGTACATGGCAGAATGGAAAGTTCACAGTCTCTGGCCACAAACACGGGAACTGGTTCCACTAAGAGTGGCACTAGCACCACCATGCCCAGGGCCAGATGTGGTACTACATGCTGACTGTGACTGGTGTCTGCTGGGTCGATGTCCCTCATGGGACCACCTAGGACTACATGCTCATGGCCTGTCAAGTTGCAGTGTGGAAAGCACCCTCCCTTTGGTAGTGCTGGTGGTACTGCCTCTACGGGAGTGTGACTGTGCATGTCCACGTGAGCTCTCAGCTAATGTTGTTGTTGCCCTACTCTCACCATATGTTCAAGCACAGACATTGCACAGTTAAGAACTGAATGTTTCACCCCCATCATCTATCCACTACATCAGCAAAATGACGCAAGACATCACCAATGCCATGGATAGAGTCATGTATGCCAGGCAGTGTTGCATTCATCTGGTGTAGCGTTCACAATGTATCTGTGCCTCCATAACAGACCAAAACATGCATTGGGTGATACGTGCTTTGATATCTCTGACAGGTGCTGGATGGGCAGCAGTCCTCTGAGCACCCTTGTCAATCTGCCTGTGTGTGCCTTGGCAGCTCTCTGGCTATGGCTACTGTCCATAGTCACAGATGCCATAGTCACCACACTCTCCTATTCAATGCCATCACCCTCTTGATTGTCCAATATCTGTGGCTGCTGGGGACTGGGTTTGTGTGGGCATACTGAATGTATGCGGGGACACTGGGGGAGGAAGTGGGATGTTAACCAATGGGACAGATTCAGTCCCCAACAACCCCACCTGTGCCACACTATGGCCACCATTATCAGAGTCTGATGAGACACTGACATCAGGTTGTTAGGGGGACACACTCCAAACCCAATGGTCACCTGTGAGGGGAAGACAACATGAAAACATTAATTCCTGCACTATAATGTCTGCTGATCCACATACACACATCATAGCTCTCAAATAATCAGGGACATATTTCAACAGAATCAGGGACAAACCCAGAAAAAAATTAGGGACATTTTCAAATATTAATACTATTAGATTGAGACACTGGCAGAATAAAAGAATGTTATTTACTATACATTTTGTGAAATAAAAGACGACTATAACTCTTACTCACTGCCATTATTTCTTGAGTATAAGTCACCACCTTTCCTCCAAGACTCACCAGTTTTAGGAGGGATTAAGATAGACAAGAGTTCCATTTTGGAGTCAAAATCAGGGATAGTTGACAGGTATGACACACATACAGATGAGCTGCCACTAATGCATTATACAGACCACACGTTATGACTGATGCCATGCACAACACAAGCAGACCACAGCAGATACACACAAGACAGGTCCTTAAGAACATGAAGTGCAGTGATGTCCAGTTAATGTTGCTAGTACTACACACGTGAGATAAGTGACATGTCAGTGTATGTGCTGGACTTTCATCTAAAACAACCAGTATGCACTGGTGCCAGCCTCCTACTGTTGTGTTAAAACACCCAGTACAATGCACCCCTATGTAGAAGACTGCCTACACCTTCACAAAAATACATGCTAATATGTTATAACTCCTGTAAATATGCTATTGTGATTACCAATGTAATGCACTGCAGTGAACCCCTCCACAAATGAACATGCAAGCATTGCAATATGGCTAGGCTTAACAGTTGTGTCCATCTCAAACTGGCAGCTCTTAACATGCCTAGGGTACAGATGCGCCATAACAAAACAGTTCCACACTTACTGGCTACAGCATGGACCCCGGCCACACCAGAGGTACCTATGGATTTGTATGGGAGAGGTATTGTCAGCAGACAGAGATGTGGCATTGGTACAGGATAATATGTGCATATATCAACATGTACAGTACAAACTGTGATACTACCCACATTGCTGACATTCACAATTTGCGTGCACACGTGTGCATTATAATCCACCCCACAAATGCAGACTGAACTGACATATGTGTACAGGTATATAAAGGCTGCCCCTGTGAATGCTGTAGTATTAACATGATGATGCTCCTCAGCTGTAGAAGCTGCACCACCCACCTACACGACATAGTCTTACTGATTTTTGTGAGCTGGTGGCTGAACCAGGTTTGCCAGAACAACTCTATAGCCGAGAGTGGTTGTTGTGTAGTAGGCCTCCACTGGTGGCAGCACGGTCCCTGGCCAGAGCTACATCCCTTTGCCGTGCATGATGTATGAGATCAGTGGCCTGGTGTCAGACCTGCTCATTTTGTCATGCTGCCCCATATGATTAAATGATGCCACAAGGTCTGCCCACAGTGCAGCTCGTTCTTGCTGATTATGGGAACTCCTTGACAACAGCACCTGGTGGCAGTCTCAACTTCAGAGAAAGGTTGATTCCTACACCTGTACATCCCACCTTAAAGACATGAAGGGAACACATCACAGGACCACATATATTGTTCACCATTATGTACACAGCCTGGACATCAACATTTCCTACCACTATCCACCGTTAACTCCCACATCATACCCAGCCATCTATCACCACAGTATGTATGTGTCTATCACCAATACAAAGGAAATACATCATGCATTGCCCTGCTGATCTTGATGTTTCCTGCTACTTACTGCATATCGTATAAGGTGTTCAGATGCATTATCCTGTTGCACCTACTACTGCTTGTTCATTGCCTGTCTACATTGTACACAGTGGTGTCAGCCTCCTACTGTTGTGTTAAGCACCTGGACTGTAGGCCCAGCTCTTAGGTCTCCCTGGCCTGCCTCCATCTGATTCTGCACTACATGGCTTGACAATGTCCTACAGTTTCTCCTACCAATCTGGTTGATATGGGTGTCCTGGCACAGTGTAGCACCTGCCTTATGTACATAGATGGACAACCATCCACAAACACCAGCAAAGAACACACTGAGCAAGAAAAGCAATGACATTAGGAACCTACAGTGCACTCTCCCTTGCTGTCAAGCCTGCATATCTGTCCCCGAACAGGTTATGAACACAATCAGTACACCACCCACACCTACACAACACACACATACAGAGGTCCTCAACATACACATCCACAAACAAAGGAGACCTCCAAGGCAAAGCCACAGAAGAATGCCACAGACCTATATAGCACACATGGCCACACACCTGTGCCTCACAGGTGTCACCACGATAAACATATTAGACATAGGAGACTCCATTGTGAGACGCACTGATGTGCTTCTCACCTGGCTGTATATGTAGATGGCCACAGTTACTTGTGTGTCAGGTGGCAGAATCCATCATATCTCATACGCATTTCTGTCTCACAGCAACATGTACTGTCATGAATCTGCCACAGTCCATGTTGCTGTGCCTCACCTAAGATGTATGTCCCTGGACTATATGCAGTGATTCACGACTGAGCACACTGATTATGTGTTCCAGACAGGTATGTCCCTAGCCTTATGCGGCATTTCTTTGTCACCCAGACTGATGCCGCAATACAGTCAAGAAATGAGTGACCTTAACATGTGGCCTTTTATCCTGTGATATTCCAGGGGGTTGCAGTACCTGTGAGCCTGGGATGATATGGTCAACAGACCAGGATGCTTTGCCAGAGATGGCCTCTATCCGTCTCAACTGGCCTTCAGGCATCTGGCAATGGTTCTTGCGGCCCCCATTGTGCCTCCATTAGGAATAGTGGTGAGGTTATCACTGCCAACATACACCTGTCAGCACAGCACACAATGAAGGCCATGCTGCTAAACGCTAGGAGTGTACATATGACTCTGTCCTCAATGCAAGCATTCTTACCCTGGAAAATGCTGACATCTGTGCAGTTACACACACATGGTTCAAAGTTACAGAGACCACCCCAGTCTTACCTGGTCAACCATCCTATCATACAGTCACACCCCAAGGTGTGTCCAGAATGCCATGGTACAAGGTTGTACTAGATATGAGACACATACACACCTCCACGCTGCACAAGCAATGAGATACACAAGAGGCACTGCAGGGGCAGTTCACCATTGTCAACACACTTATTTAAATCATAGCTAGCTACCGGCCACCACGTGACCAGGACGCCCATTTTGCCTATGTGGACCTCATCAAATGTAGTATGATTTGGGTCTGTACCCTGATCCTGGGTCACTTGAATGAGCCAAACAAACATATATTGGAACATGTACCCATGCCAACACAGAAATGGGCAGAGAGCCATCAACAGTGGAATTATTACAAACTCCTCAGTGCAGCTAGTGGCTACCCCCACATGATGCAAAGGTGTGTTGGACTTGATATTACAAACACTGGTTACCACTGCAGCATCCCTACAGTGTCATCCTCCATGGCAAAGCAACCATCATGTGGTCATGTTTGTCGTCACCATCTCCCACAATGCCCATCTAGCTAGGGTCAGACATACATACACCTCCAATGTGGCACACAACCTATTGGGGGATGGTATACACAGCTTTACAGGCCCCAACCCCTGTGTACGGATGGGCATCAATATCCACACATACACATAAGCGCTATATGTGCATTTCTATAGATGCATGGAGTCAGGTATACCCAACAGGACTACATCATCTTCTGCAAGGATACGTACATCAGTCTGGTGGATATCTGCAATACATAGTGTCTATCACAGGGATGACATACCACTGTCCGAGACAAAGTAGGAGCAGGTGCTCATTTTGGAGCAATGTCTCCTGAGCATGAACAAGTGAATGGGATCACTCCTGGAAACCTACACAGAAAACCTAGAGCCCACATTGTCGACATCTACTGCAGACAATCATCTCGCATTCTACGCATATGTCTGCATCACAGGAAGCACTTGCATCTGCTCAGTTGTCATGGTCAAGAACACCAGCTGTACCACTGCTGTAGTTATAGCATACTTGATGCCTGACAGAGTCAGTGGAGGCTTTACCCCCCTGCCCCCCATCAGTACATCAGGATGTCCATAGTACCTGTCCCTTTCTCATATATGGAGGGAACAGGTAACCACTTCCATGTGAAAGTAATGTTATAAATGCACCATGGGAGCCTATCACATCACAGGATGTAACCTACATGACTCCAAGCATACGCTTGCAACACCATAAGGCACTGAATTCAAAGGAGGCCTGACTACCACCTTTGTACCAGCCATTTCAAAGGACAGCCACTGTCACCCCTTTACACTATGGTGGGGCATCCACCAATCTGTCACATTATACACCCATCAGCCTAACTAGGCTGCTGTGCAAGGCCATAGCACAATTTATAGTGCACTTCATTAACAAGGACATTTGCAACCTCCACACACTGCATTATGCACAGTTAGACTTTGTCAAGGAAGGAATCATGTCTGTTACACTCAGTTGACCTCTGAGACAGTCACCAAAGCCATGGATGGGGGGGTGACAGTGCACACTGCCTACTTTAACCTGGACAAAGTCTCTGAGAGTATAACCCACTTGGTCATGATGAATATATGCTCCCAAGTATGCATCATACCATATGTTACCATTGGGGTAGCACAATGGCACACATGACCCACCTAATCCACATAGAGGAAGCCACCTCCAGTGGTTCACTCATAACTACTGGCATAACCTGTTGTCCTGTGTTTTGGTCTGTGTTATGTGTGACATACACTTCTCAGGTGCAGGGCACAGCCACTGGCCTATGGCTGACTGTGTCTGCAGACAACTGCATGCAGTGTGCTGTCACCAGATTCACTAATGATGTGGACATCTGCCTATGAGGGTCTCATGCAGATACATGACTGGTGCTATAAACATGGCCTCAGGCCACATACCAGAAAATGCAGTGCCAATCCATTTGGGGAGAGTGATATCCCCACATATCACAGTACTAACAACGTTCTAGGCACACAATCAGTCGTGAGGGATCTGTGCACTCAGGTCGATGGCAACATGACATGTCACCACCATGTTTCCATTGTAAGGCAAACCTTCTAAACGGCCCACCTCATACATAAGGGTATGTCATCCAAGGACATGGGGTCCTAACATCCTTGTATTCCCAATAAGGGCCATTATTGTGTATAATGCCCTGTTCATCATTCACATCATACAGCACATGCAGCAGTTGGGGACATCACATCAGAGATTCCCCACCAGGAAATACCAGGGCCTCAAACATCTACCATACACTGATCGGGTATAAGCCCAACTCTCAACCAGTTTCATACACACTCCTCAGAGGTGACCTCTGTCTGGCATGCCAGGCAATCACGGGCTCCACATTGTTGGGACTGCTGCACAAGTGTAACTCAAGCCCCACTCTATTACCACACACACACACACACACACACACACACCCTCATGTATGAGATGGGCTTATACCTGGTGTGTGACATTACCTCGCCTTGTTGGTGGCTCAGATGCATGTTCCAGACACTCACCCTGCTGTGGAATGGTCACATGACATCAGGCAGGGTAGCTATTTATACCTGTGCAGGCGGAACCTGGATAACTGGATGGTTACCTGCTCATACCCCTTTGGATACCACTTGTGTCCTTACTGGACTGGGGCATCAGGTGCTGCCTTGCATAGACATGGGCTAACATCTGGCCTAGGCATATGGTGGCTCAGGGTCTATAGCCTAGCAACCTCGTATGTTCATAGGTATAGCAGTTATGGCCTGTGTGCTGTGAGAGACTGTGTTGTTGAGTCCACACCCATCACTGCCATCAACTGTGGTGCGTCACCTATGGGCAACATTACAGTATCATGGCATACAGCCAGCATCCGACAAACAGATGAGTGGTACTAAAAGTGCATGTGGACAATCCAGCAACATGTGTGTTACACAATAACTGACAGCAGTGCATATATGGTATAGGGACTCCTCCCCATAGGTGTCCAACATCTGCAGTATCCAGATGCTTGTGGAATGTTCACAGGTACCTATTTGTAGACCCCCTGCCAGACAAATGTGGATGTCTGGAAACCAGTTGGACAATATGTAATGGTTGTCCCCAGAGTGTGGGGAATGTGTCTGTGACATCCCAGACCCCTCAGAATACAGTCATGTTACATTATTATCTTGTAATGTATTCATTCCCTTACATTCTCTGCTCAATATGTACACACTGTTGCTGAGGCAGGCATGTTCCCCCACTACTACTGCCTATAACCTGCTGTCCTGCTGCAGGGGGTCACCAGGTATGATAACCATAGCTGTCAGGTGATGATATACAGGTGTGGAGTACACAGTGACCTAGCCAAAGTATGGCAGGATGTTGAGCTGAACACTACTGAGGGGACTCAGGGGCCAGAGCTATGATCAACGTCACTACAAACAGAGCCAAAAGGGAAGACTGTAGGTACTGGACAGCAGACTAACAGCAACATGTCACTCCAAGATAGGAACTGCAACAGACGGTCTCAACATATTTTCAATGACTGCATCCCATTACATGGTTAATTGTATGACATACCTGGTATAGTGCTGTACTCCTTTGCAAGCAGAAATCCAGTAATGGAAACTGCAGTCTGTTTTCATGAAGAAAGTCAGAGACCTGTTTACCATAGGCAGCAACTTGCCTTTTGTAGGTAAGGCTCTTTCACAGGTGATTGCCTGTGCACCAATCTGTGGCACTCACTTGCTGACAGCAATCAAAAAAGCTGGCAAGGCAACAGAGTGCTATAATTGAGGCCTTGGCCCTCTTCCTGGCCTGTGAGGACATTATTGAGGTGTGGGGGCTACAGCATCACAGAGGGTAGGTAGAAATACTGTTCATTGTTTGGATTGATGTGGTATGTCCACAGTTTTGCATGCTATGTTTGGCCATTGTTAACAGACTTTCTGATTCTTTGTCAG
Organism: Protopterus annectens; assembly: GCF_019279795.1. Taxonomy (NCBI): domain Eukaryota; kingdom Metazoa; phylum Chordata; order Ceratodontiformes; family Protopteridae; genus Protopterus; species Protopterus annectens. The sequence continues at coordinate 1,823,768,406 of NC_056735.1, forward strand.
TTTACTGTTTAACAATGTGTGTTGAGATCAGAATGAAGACAAGCAGATGTGAGTGTCATAGATCATTTTTATCTGAATGTGCATGCTGCTGCAGTTTATGTTGGTCTATCAGCTGTGTATGTTTGTAGGGGAGACTGTGTCATATATCCCTGTCACCTGAACATCCCCCCAACCCTTTATGTATGGGTGTTGTGTGGATGCCCTGCTCTGTCTGGGAGGTATGGTAGGTCTGTGGCAGGCAGCTGAACATACTGCATGTGTAGCAGGCCATAGCTGCTGCATTGTGGCCAGGAGTCATACTGGGGATTGTTAAGATAGTGGGGACAGCAAGCTGTATGTCAGTGAGGAAGCAGTGCCAGCTCTTGTGTCATAGCATGGCGAGGGTGGTGCTACCCATAACAGTCCAGGTGAGGCATGTGCCTCTGGTAGATATGCTAGGTAATAGTGCCATCCAAAGAGTGTTAGGTGACATTTAGGACATGTATTCATATTTGTGACAGGTGTCACACCCTCCAGGCATTTGACATGCTTCTGTGGGTGGCAGTGACTGCCGTAGCAGCAGCCAGTTCTGGACATTGCAGGGCTCAGTTATTTATTGACAAGCATATAGTTGTCATGCAACAGACTGGACTGTGGGCATCCAGATGTCAGACATGCTAAGAATGCAACAGATAGAGCTAATGAGTCATTTTTATGGTAGGTGTAGTTACAAGACATATGTGCATGCATATAATGTGTTACATAGGATTGGCATGAACATGTGTGGATGGGTATGATGTGTGACACTGATCTGCTAGTCATGATTTTGTAACCTCAATCTGCATAGACTTGCCAGTACTTCAGCACACAGAATAGGTTTTATGACAACCAAGTATATTCAGACGTAGGCACTAGGCTATCGGCCCAAGGGCCTACGTAAGCCTAGCCAACAAGGTTCCCTGGTTTACGCCACCCAAGAAAGTTATTTTCCTGTGCCATTGTCGAGCAGAGACACAGAAGTGATCCCTGGGGTGTATTTCCTATTTCCCATCCACTCATCAAGATTTTTCTTGAAGAGTGCTAATGAAGAACTTTGCTTGACATAGATGGGTAGCTTGCTCCAGAGTATGGGAAGTCTCTGGGACAGGAATCTATCCCTCCAGCATGTCCTGTTTATTGTGGTGACAAGGTTTAGGTCCCTAGACCGTGTAGGGATAGTGTTTAAATATGTTGAGAGTGTATCTTGATAAATTTAGTAGAGAACTTCTTTACATACTATTTACATTTTATTTTGTATGTGGTCATAAGAAAAGATTTTATGTTATCAGGTGCTGAAGCAGGAATATCCATTACCTGATGTTTTTTGTTATTGACTATTGCTAAACCAAGTCCAATCTGACTGGTCACACAGTATGTGCTGCCTTAACCTAATGCTCTCTTACATTTTTCTTCTATTTTTCTTTCAATAATCCAAACCACCCATCAGGTCAAGCAGGTCTCTGCCCCCATATCAAGCAGTGGTAGGTGCTTAACTTCCAAGTGTCTAGACAGTGAAATACCTTACCTGCATTAACTTCAACAAATGTTAGAGAGTTTATTAGTACATTTTGCTGTATAGTTCCTTAATCAAACCGCTGTACTGATGAGTACATCAGTTAGTACCCCCCCCAACTAGTCTATTTTCTTTTGAGAAATACTCAAATCTATAAAATAGTATTTCATTACCTCTCCAGTTTCATCTGTAACTAACCCCAGCTTTAATTTTATATCCTTTTAAGAATGTCAGAAAATTATACTCTGTGCCCATAACATAGTCTATAACTTAGTGCAAACATACAATTTAAAATTCAGTTTAACATACAACCATTTAAGCTAACACTACATACTTACCAAAGCCTAAAGAAATACTTGGAGTCAGTGTTAGCCCTGCTGTGCTCGAGCTTGCTCTGCTCCCCTCCCTGCTCCCAATTCCCACCCACCCCCACTACTTCTACCTTTATTCTAACCCCTAATCACCTGAACAGTAGTCCAACCCCTAATTCCCTAACAACTAACCCTACCCACTCATCCTACCTCCCCTCACCCTCCAATCCAATTACATCCCACACTGATCCCACTCCCAACAACACACCTCCACCCTCACACACAAACAACCAGGAATCCTAGTTGCACTACTCACTCAAAGTAGTATCACATTACCCACACTCACATCCCTATCACTAGCTCTATCATTGCTAACCTTCCTAACTTCCTTACAAACAGACCTACCACTGCACAACTATCACACTACCCACACTAGCCCACCCTCTCAAACCCACTCACACTTCTACATTTGCCCCACAATCATAAATCTTATAACTGCATATTACTCACTAACAAAAATGACGCCATCTCACCACACTGAGAAAAACACACATAGACCAAGCTCACAAACAATATTAAAAAGCACATACTGACACTCCTACAAACTCTGCTAACTGCAGGTGACATTCACCTAAATCCAGGTCCCCTCTCAGCCAGACAAACATCTGACCTGCTGATCCTAAATCTCAACAAAAGAAACAAGCTAACAGACATACATGCATTCATAGCCTACTACAACCTTGATGTACTCACCATTACAGAGACCTGGCTTAAACCCAGTATCCAAGATGAAGACTTTCTCCCCCCAGGGTATAATACACTTAGATCTGATAGAACAAACAGGAAAGGAGGAGTAGCCATTCTCTTTAAAAACACCCTTAACCTCCAGCTCCTGCACACCACACCACCCACTTTTCAAAATGCTGAAGTCTAATTGTCTGTCCTATCCATAAGAAACATCAAGATCATCAATATAATATGCTGCTACATACCTCCAGGCAACAACTCACTCATAATAGAAGACATCCTACACTGGACAAAGGACAATTTACCTCAGGAAACAATCTTACAAGGAGACCTTAACACCAACTGGGCAGCCTGCAACTCCAGCAGCCCCTCTACACATATCAATATATATGGGTTCTTTCAACTAATTGAAGAAACAACTAGAATAGATAAGAAAACAAAGAAAGAATCCATACTGGACTGGACACTAACCTACTATCCCAAACAAAACTATACAGTAGGCTGTCTCCAAGATGATCTAAGTGATCATCTCCCCACCTTCCTACTCTACAAACACTCCAATCACCCCAAACCAGTAGTCTACAAACTTGTACAAGATGACTGTAATCTTACCCCACAATACCTAAATACTGTCCTAAGCCACTGCAAATGGGAACCAATACGGACACTCGGTTAGACCAGGCAGTAGACTACTTCAATGCTACCTTCTCTAACATCCTTAGCAATCTAGCTCCCAACTGAAAGATCAGAGTTAAAGCCAACTATGCACCCTGGCTAAGTAGGGACACCAGAGCCTTACTAAAAGCCAGAGATAAAGCCTGTTAAATCTGGAAAACTGACAAAACCCCTAGCTCCATGCAATACTATCAACAGCTTAGAAACAAGGCCAAGGCTGAATCCAAAATAAACAAAACTATTTTCATAGTGCCCAAAGGAAATATTCAAATAATCCACAAAAATTCTGGCATGCCCTTAACTCCCTACTAAAGCTAGGCAAAACCACTACTCCAGCACCCAGCTCCACTAACAATACCCTAGACATAGCCTCTCAATTTGATAACTATTTTACTAAATCCATCTTATCCCTGTCCAGTCAAATAACCAAAAACAGTCTACCTAAATCGCAACCCAACCTATCCCACATCACCCCCTCTTTCAGTCTATCACCAGTGCCCACCTCAACTATCAAAAAAAATCCTTCTAAAACTAAAGCCAACCACATTGGCAGCTGATAACATACCAGCTGCATACCTAAAAATGACCAGTGACTCCCTATCGTATCCTGTCTCCATCCTAATCAACCGCTCCATACTAGAATCCTACATACCCAAACTCTGGAAAGTATCTCACATCATTCTTCTCCATAAAGGAGGTAACTCCTATGAATTCTCCAACTACCGACCTATTGCCATTCTTTGCTCCCTATCCAAAATTCTTGAGAAATGCATCCACTTGCAAGTGATGACATTTCTTAACACACACAATCTACTATCTACCACACAACACAGTTTCCGTCCACATCACAGCCCTTCTATCCTTTACTAATCATATAAACCTTCACAGGAATGATAAATATGTGTCAGCCATTTTCCTAGACCTCTCAAGAGCATTTGATATGGTTTCCTACTCCATTCTACTAGACTCACTAACATTATTATCCTTCACCTCCTCTACTATAGCAGGGTTCTGAAGCTACCTATCTGACAGGCAACAATTAGTCCAGTGGAAAGGAACTCTGTCTACACAACTTCAAACCACCATAGGAGTCCCACATGGCTCTATACTAGGCCCACTATTGTTCTCTATTTTCAGAAATAACCTAAACAGCTCAACACAACATACCACACTCATACAATATGCAGATGATTCAACCCTGATCTGCTCTGCCTCATCTCCCACCACCCTACATACACTCACTCAAGATACCATTAACTCGGTAGAAAGATGGATATATCAGGTATCCAACTAATTCTAAATCCCAAAAAGACAAAACTCCTACTATTTACCCCTGATAGATTAAAAAAAAAACTTTCCTTTACCATAACATCTAAGGATGGCACCAACATCTCTCCCCTTCTAACCACACCAAACTTCTGGGCATTGAAACAGACAATCTCCACTTTGATGTTCACATCTCATATACCATAAAACTAGTACACAAAAAGCTAGACTCCCTATACAGGCATAAGTCTTTTCTCTCACAAAAAGCAAGAGCCACTCTTGCACAAAGCCACCTCCTCTCAACTGTATTATATACAGCACCAATCTTTACCCAAATCAGACAATGTAACCTAGACAAACTAGAATCATGCTACAATAAAATAGCCAAGTTTGTTACTAACTCAACCTATAGAACCCATCACTGTATTGCACTAAAAGAACTAAAATGGCTTGAGCTACCACAGCTACTTAACTATCACCAGTGGGGCACAGCCTACAATATTCTCAAATATCCTGAAAAAAAACCCTTATTATCCAACCTTACTGTCTATACTGCAAACCTAAAATCTAGTGAAAAATCTCTCCTCTCCATCACCAAGGCTAACAATAATGCAGGGAAAGTGCTCTACTCCAACACAGTTGCCAGAAACTGGAATTCTCTTCCCCTATCCGTGTCCACTGCCCTCTCCACATCCATATTCAAAAACTCCCTCAGATTGCATCTTCTTAGTACCTGGTTATGCCCTTGTATCACATAATCATACCCACCATTGCTATTAACTCCCCAAACTCCTCTCTGATCACATGCTGGATCTCTGATCCCCAGTAAGCTTGGTCATCTGAAAGGGTACTTTTAACTGTAGAATCTTACTTGATATATTTTCTTCTCTTACCAATGTATAACTGACATTGTCTTTTTACCTATGTTCTATATCTTCTTTTACCTGGAGTGTTTTTATTAATTTCTTGTTACATTACTATGCTCAGCATACATGATGAAACCTGTTTTGTGTAACATGCTGGATGTACTCTAACTGACATTGTCTTTTACCTATGTTCTATATCTTCTTTTACCTGGAGTGTTTTATTAATTTCTTGTTATATTACTATGCTCAGCATACATGATGTAACCTGTTTTGTGTATTATGCTGGATGTACTGTATTTGTATAACTTGATGCCGGAGCTTTTCTCCCCGGGCCTCCTCTGAAAATGGACCTGCTCTAGTCGGAATTTCCCGGTCAACAAATGTAAAACAATAAAAATAAAAATAATTTAAGTGTAGCATGTCCAACAGTCTTAGTTTGACATAGCTTTATAGGTTAGGCAAAAATCACATCGGAGTAGGCGATATGCTAAGGAATAAAACTGGTGTTTTTTTAGATGGTCAGTGTAGGGCATCTGTTTGAGGCCAGTAATCCTCTTTGTGAGGTACTTCTATGGCCTTTCCAGCTGCTGCAGATGTATTGTGAGGTACATTCCAAAAGGGGCATTGTACTCTATAATGGGTCTGATGAGTGCTGAGCAGAGGGGAACAATGATCTCTTTTTTTCCCGGATGAGAATCCTTTTGTAATGAGGTGTACCACGTAGAAGGATTTCCTGACTACTGTGGCGATGTGATTATCAAAGGAGAGACTACTGTCCACCTGGGTCCCAAGATCTCTTATCACACATTCAGCATTAAGTAGACTGCCGCCTATGTGGTAGTTCATGAGATTTTACCAAAGGGGATGACACTGCACTTTTTGGCATGGGGCTTGAGGCAATGGCTCTGACACCAGTGAGGCCCTTCTGTAGGATGTCCATGTCATTTGGAGACTCTACTATGGCTCCTAGTTTGCAGTCATCTGCAAACTTCATCAGCCGAAGGCCTTCTGTTTTAGCCTGTACTTACCAAACAGGAGAGGTCCTAGGACTAAACCCTGTGGCACTCCACTTGTCACTGGTTTGAAGTCAGATTTGGAGTCTGCAACTTTTACAGTGTGGGTTCTGTCAGTGAGCCAGTTGGCGACCCACCTTGTGATGTAGGGATTTTTACCTAGTTTAGTGAATTTAGCTATAATTCCAGAATGGGGGATGGCATTGAAAGCCTTGGCGAAGTCAAGTTAAGACTGTGTGAACCACCTTACTCTCGTCTATGGCTTTGGTGACTGCCTCAAAGAAGCCAATCAGGTTCAGAAGGTATGATCTGCCTTTCACAAACCCAAACTGGGTGGGGTCCAGAGTTTGGAGGTTACCAATGTCTTTGTTTACGAGTTCCATGATGATATGTTCCATGACCTTACAGACTAGGCCCGTAAGGCTAATAGGGTGATAGTTCCTGGGATCAGTGGTGGCTCCCCCTTTGTGGAGTGGGATAACTATTGCTGTGCCCATTCAGTGGGCACAAAGCCTGATGTGAGGCTATGATTGAACATGGTGCTTAGGTGGGGAGCCAGTTCATTCTGACGTTAGTGTAAAATGCAGCCTGGGATGTGGTCCCATGGATGCTGTGGTTTTGGCTTTAGGGAGTACAGCTTTTGCCTATGTAGTTGTGATTACAGGGACTCTGCACTCTTCTTGTATAGATATGGGCCCTTTAGGGGGTGAGAGGGGGGTAAAGTTAGCACTGAACCTGCCAGGATGTTGGCAGTATCAGTTGTTTCTGTAATTTTCATGCCATTGTGCTGTAACTCAGTGCAGATCTGGGTGTTGCCATTGAGATTCTTGACATAGCTATAGAAGGCTTTGTGGTTGTCCCAAGAATCAGTGGCGATTTTGTTTTTCTAGCTAGCTTTGGAGGATCTTATAAGGGATCTCAGCTTCTTACTGAGCTGACCAGACAGCTCCTCCACTCATGGGATTTTACTCTCTTTTGCAACAGTTTCTTCCTACTGTTGTAGAGTTTATGGCAGGGGACCACCAGATTGGATATCTATGGTGATTAGCTTATGGTTGGATCTGATCAACGAGGAGTTGACTTCAGGTGTGAACACCGGTCACTCATGTTGGTAATGACTAGGTCTAGGATATTGTTGCCCTGGTGGGAATGTGGATAAGTTGATCCAGGGCATTGAAATTTATGAATTCCAGAAAGTATTGAGTGAAGGAGTTGGTAGATGAGTAGTTTTCCCAGTTAATGGTGGGGTAGTTGAAATCGACAATTATTAGGGTGTTTGGCTGAACTCTAATATTTTCCAGTATATCAAGAAAATAGTGGGAATCCTGGGGCATGGTGGGGTATATGTAGCAAGCTACAATTTGGATTGCAGTTTTGCCCAGAGTTAGTTGCACTTGGATAACCCTGGATGCATTATGCTGGGCAACTAGTCTGGAGGTGTGGATATCCTTATTGAAAATGTGCACACCTCCGCCTTTGGTGTTCCACTCCAGGGTGGATGGCCGAAAAGTGTGGTAATGAGTTATAGCCTGTTAAATCAGGGGTGCTCTCTGGAGCCTTGAACCAGGTCTCAGTCACTGCACAGATATCGATGTTCTCCATTTTAAGGAGTGCCTCGAGGAGTGCATTTTGAGATTTAGACTTCAAGCACCAAGTAGCATTACCCTCAGTTTTTGCTTGCCTGTTCCTGTTAAGTGGTGAATTTGTCATTTGAAGCTTGCTTAAAAAAGGCACAATAGGGGCAGCAAGGGCCTTAGCCAGTATCCAGAATCCCGGGGTTGACAGATGTAGGCCATCTCTGGCAAAGCATCGTGGTCTGTTAACCATGTTGTCCCAGACAGACAGATACTGGATCCCCTTAGAAGGGCACCAGAAGCTTAGCCAATTGTTGAAGTTAATCATTTTGTCCTTGTACTGCAGTATCATTCTGGGTGATGACAGGATGTTACTCAGGGCTAGGGTCATACCTGCCTGGGCTACAAGATCAGAGAGCTTTTCCATATCTCTTTTCATGTAGTCCAGGGAGGTACGTCTCAGGTCATTCACACCAACATGGACAATGACAGAGTCATATTTGTACTTGTTGTGGAGTGACCTGAGTGCGTGGGTTATGTGACGGATCCTGGCACCCGACAGGCAGCCAACAGTAACCTTCTCCTAGTTTTGCCTGGTGAGTGGGACATCAGTGTGCCGGACTATAGAGTCACCTATAACTAGTGTGTTGGGTACACTGTTTTGCCTTATGGGCTGTGGTTGAGTGGCACACTGAGTCTGTGGGCTATGTGTCATTTAGGTTGTGTTGGGGGTGGAGGTTGCTTGCATTTCTGCTTTGGAGGTCTCTGTTTCTTGAGCAGCTTATTATTGAGAGCCTCTGTGAATGTTTTTGTGTTTCTACGTGTGGATTTTGGTGGTGTAGGTTTAGTGGGACTATATGATGAGTGTGGTGTGGTGTGGTGTGGTACAAGTGTTTACCTTCTCTTTACTGTCAAGTTCAGTCTTGGTTGGAGAAAGCTTTACCTCCAGTTTGTCTAAATAAGTGCATCTCTCACAGGTTGTAGTGTTGGGTGGTAGGAGGAGGGTTGTCTGTGTACATAAGGCAATTTATACATTGCCCCAAGATGCCCAGATTCATCAGATAGACAGGAGAGAACACTAGGAGCTGATCCTTGGACATGCCTGAATAAAAAACTATTTTCCTCTAGACAAGTGAGGAAAGTGAGTACAAGAGCTGTTTTTCTCTAAGCAAGTGAGGAAAGTAAGTGCAAAAACTGTTTTCTCCTCTAGGTAATGAGGAAGGTTGAATGCTGTAGTAATTTGTAGCTTATTTAGTGCTTACAACTTCTGAACAAGTGCTGAGCACAAATAAGCAAATTCAAGTGCTAAAACTAAGAATCTGTATCTGAACTAGACTAGTTACAGGAAAGAAACAAGTGCAAATGCAGGCTTTTAAATCAGAAGGTTGAGAGAGAGAGAGGGAAAAATTGCCCAAATGGCCAATAACAATTTCTGGGCCAGAACCACTCCTTATGTGGTAGATAGGCTACCTAGTGCTTACCACTCCCACCAATAAGCTAGAAGGCTCCCCTCCAACACAGAAAGGCTTGGGGGGCTCAGGAGCTTACACACAGTCCTGGATACAGCAAATCTGTATCTGGACTTGACTAGTTACAGGAAGGGAGGGACAAGTGCAAATGCGGGTTTTTAAATCAGGAAGTTGGAAGAGATGGAAAAACTGCCCAAACAGCCAATAACTACAATTTCTGGGCCAGAAACCACTCCTTATGTGGTAGATAGGTTACCAAGTGCTTACCACTCCCACTGATAAGCTAGCAGGCTCCCCTTCAACACAGGTAGGCTTGGGTGGCTCAGAAGCTTACAAACAGTCCTGGATATAGCAAATCTGCATCTGGACTACACTAGTTACAGGAAAGGCAGGAAACCAGCATCATTTTTTTTTGTTACAGTTAAGCAGAACAAATGGAGATTCTAGCAAAGTTATTTTTTTTTTGTAAAGGAAAGGGAAAGAGGACAAGCAGAAGATAATTCAAGGTTAGGAACTAAGTGGGTTTGCCTTCTCAAATGTCCTCTCTGTATTAGGTAGAATGAGCTAATGACACTAGACTGGGAGGAGTGTCCCAGATCAAATTTACAGTAGGAGTGGGAAACTGCAAAGCCAAGTATAACATCAAGACACCAACAGGGAGGCAGGGTGGGGAACAATACTACAGCTACTAGCCTACACTTTTTTAGACAGTTAACAGACACTACAGAAATGTTTATCACAGCAGAACAGCAGTGAGCCACAAATAGATAAAGGAGCAAGGAGACTCTACAGGATGCTTTTAACTGCAAACAAATCAGCTACATGATACACTCCTTCACAGGAAATCAGAACAAACAAACAGATGCTTAATAAGTAGAGAAAATTTCCAGTTAATACCTTTCACACAGTGAAACTAGCGAAAAAGCTTTATAAACAGTGTGACAGTAAAAACCTTATTTATCATGCCTTGTATGGCAGAAGGTTTTAGTTTAACCATGTAGATTAGTTAACAATAAAATACAGTAAAAAGTATGCAGCAGGCAATAAAAAGTGCTATATATAAATTGCTAGAAGCAATAACTAGTAACAATAAGCAAAAGAAAAAAGAAGTCATGTACTCACCATAAAGTTCCATGTGAGTTGTTCATCTCACCGTCATTCTTTACTGATGGGTTCGGAGCCAATCCTCGGCTCCAACTCTGCCAACTGCAAAAGCTCAAGGTCTTCAACCAGCTCGAGGTCAACTCCCTATCCCATGATGCACTCTGATCTTCCCTCAGATCTTGTTTGCTGCTTGACTACTTAGTAGTATAACTATGCCACTCACAGTTGGATAAGAAACAAACACCCTATACGGACCTCAAGTAGACTGGATGGGGGTTGGAGGGTGGGACGTAAGAATGGAGGAGAGATGAACAACTCACATGGAATGCTATGGTGAGTACATAACTTCTTTATATGAAGTTGATCTATCTCACCGTTCATTCTTTACTGATGGGTAGCGTCCCAAGCACCATCTTCTCAGGTGGCTCACAGGAAAATATTCCTCAGAACTGTGGAACCAAAGGAGGTCTTGTCTACTTTGTAATGAGTGATAAAGGTATGAGGTGGTGACCAGGTAGCTGCTGCACAAATACAGTCTAATAGTAACCTTGCAAAAAAGGCTAATGAGGTAGAAATAGATCTAGTAGAGTGGGCCTTTACTTTTTGTTGCAAGGGGGCATTTTGTGAATTATAAATGAAGGAAATGCAATCTGATAGTCATCTTGACAAGGTTACTTTTGTCACTGTGGCACCCTTCTTTGACTCAGAAAAGGAAAAAAAAAAGAGTTGATCAATTGACCTGAATTGTTTCGTTCTGTCTAGGTAAAATCGGAGTTGTCTATGAACATTAAGTTTGTGCAGCATGTGCTCCATCCTATTTGTGTATTGGGGAAAGAAAACTGGCAACACAATAGATTGGTTAAGATTTGTCTCAACAAACTTTTGGTAAGAAGGATGGATTAGTTCTGAGCGAAACTCTGTCATTATGGAAAATCAGAACTGGCGGTTTTGATGGTTAAGGCTTGCAGCTCAGAAATTCTCTGAAAAGAAGTAATGGCTATCAGAAAAATATCTTCCATGAAAGGAATTTCAAACAACAGGACGAGTTTGGTTCAAAAAGAGGTAGTGTGATTCTGGATAGAACAAAAGTTAAATTCTATGGCATGACTGGAGCTCTGATTGGTGGCCTCAAAATGAATGGCACCTTTAAGAAAGGCTTTAGCAAGTTGACGAGACATGACATTGGAGCCTTGGAAACCAGGATGAAAGTTTTGATATCACTGCTAATTGAACTCTAATGGTAGCTGCAGCCGCTCCTTCATTGAAAAGTTTAGCTAGAAATTCCAATATAGATGGAATTGGAGCTAGATATGGATCATCATCATCATTCTGAGAGGCCCATAAAGAAAATCTCTCCTATTTGCTAAGATATAACTTTCTATTAGATGATTTATGAGAGGATGTTATAATACGTTGGGCCTCATTTGATAGGTTGTAAATCCTGGCTATTGTGGGAATTGGATTAGCCAAGCTGTCAGTTTGAGGAAATGAAGGGAAGGATGAAGAGCCCCCGATGAATGGGTCAACAGATCCGGAACTGGGTCCAGGATCCAGTGTTCTTCTAAAAGATGAGGCTGGAGGAAGGGAAACCAAATTTGCCGAGGCCAGTAAGGGGACATCAGTATCATGGTATTACAGAAAGCAAAACTCCTGGGAAGGAACTTGGGAATCAGAGGGAAGGCGGGAAATGCATAAAGGAGACCCAGGGGCCAATTGTGCAACAGAGCATCCCTTGGGGCTTCCCCCGGTTGGGGAATTAAGGCAAAGTAGCTGCTGCATTTCGTGATTGTTGGGGTTGCAAAAAGATTGCAGCAAGGCTGGTCCCACCTACAGAAAATCTTTTCTGCTACTTGCTGTTTTAGGGACCACTTGTGAAGCAGTATGATTGCCTGCTCAGCTTGTCTGCTATTACAATGGATTTCCCCGGGATGTATGTTGATATTAGAAAGTGCTGGGAGGAGACTGCCTACTGCCATACTCTCATCGCCTCTTGACACAGGGGGTAAGATTTGGTTCCTCCTTGTTTGTTGATGTACCAGACCACTAACATGTTGTCTGTCTGAACTGCAATTGTTCCCAGAGGGAGAGAGTCTTGAAAGGACTGCAGTGCTAGAAGTACCACTCAGCTCCAGGACATTTATATGCAGATGAGCCTCGTGTTTCTTCCAAGTGCCTTGGGCTGTTCTTACCTGAAAATGCCCCCTCCCCCCACACAATCAAGGAAGCATCCATGGTCGCCGTGGCTATGGAATTAGGTAGAACAAATGAATGTCCCTGAGATACATGTTGATATGTCAGCCACCACTGAAGGTCCTTCTTACATTTGTTATGACAATTTGATGTGACATTGGAAGTTCCTGAAAGGACCATTGAGAGAATAGAAGCCATTGTAGAATTTGCATATGCGTTTGAACGAGGGGAATGGCAATGATTGCTGCCATCGATTCTAGCTATTTGAGTACCATTGAGACTGTGGCTTTTTTTCTCGGAAGCAGGTCTGATACTTGTTCTCGTATGAGAGAAATTTTTTCTGGAGGCAGACAATGTCATTGAAACTGTGTTTAGTTTTGCTCCTATGAAGATAGCCTGTTGTGATGGTGATAAGGCAGATTTTTCTGAGTTGATGATAATCCCTAAATTGATTGCATAGGTGTAAGGTTGTGTCCCTCGCATGAAGAAGTTGATGCTTGGTGGTGGCAGTGAGGAGCCAGTCGTCTAGCTATGGAAACACCTGGAATCCCAACCGTCTCAGGTGAGTGGTGACTACTGCCATACATTTGGTGAACACTCTGGGGGCTGTGGTGAGACCAAAGGGTAGAGCACGAAATTGATAATGGCTGGCTCACAGCCGGAAGTGTGGATAATTCCCTGGATGATCTGGCCATCTTTATGTGGTAGTACCCATCCTAAAGATCTATAGACCACATGCAATTGTCTTTCCCCAGAAAGGGAAGTATTGATTGAAACATGACCATCCAGAACTTCGTCTTTTTTACTGACTTGTTTAGTCTGCTTAGGTCCAGAACAGGTCTCCAGTCCCCGGTTTTCTTTGGAATTAAAAAGAACCTTGTGTAAGTTATGGATCCTCTCTGGTCTGCTGGGACTGGCTGGATGACTCTCTTGTCCAGCAACCTTTGGACCTCTAAGGCTGCTTGGTCCCTGTGACTGGGTGGAACATCTGGGATTTTCTTTACTAGAGGGGGTGGAGTGGCAAAGGGAATAGAGTATCCTCTGGATATTATGCTTTGTACCCAGCTGTCTTTTATTTTTAGCCAGGTATCTAGGTACAAAGATAGGCATCCCCGACTGCCTCCAGCGATTAACAGTCGGGCCTCTTCTCAGGAATGCTGATGGGGCTTGCCAAAGAACTGGTCTGTCACCCTGGTTCTGCAGACCCCCCCCCCCCCTGCCACGTCAGCAATGTCTTCCATTATTACCCTCTCCTCTGCCTCTAGAGGGGGTATCACCATGAGTGTTTTGAAAAGATCCTTGAGACTTACGGAACCATATATTTCCACCTCTCTTCCCTTTGGAGTAAGGTCTGTTCAGGGTAGAAAAACGTACTCTGATGGCAGACCAGGTCTTTCCATCTTTTTCACTCCTGGTAAGAGTTTCCTTTCCCTTGGTCCGAAAAGGGATGAACCGTCAAAGGGGGGTGTTAATGAAGGAAGACTTAAAGGGTTCCACAAAGGAACACAAGCACATCCAGGAATGTCTCCTGAGAGCGATTCCTGTACCCGCTGCCCTGCTCGTACCATCAGCTGCATAAGACAACAGATGCATGGATGAGTTCACTATCGAATTAAGAGTAGAGAGCTGGGAAGTTACCTTGTCTGAAACTCCCAAAGCTACTGAACCCTGTACAGTGTCTCCTAGCCCGTTCAGGAGATCCCTTTGTAACCTAGTAAAATGTGTGAGGTAGTTAGTGATTGAAAATGAACTAAACATATGCTTCCTGTATCTGTCCATAATCCTAGATTCCCTATCAGGAGGATGAACAGATGAAGTCTCTGATAATTCCTTCTTGGTGGCTGCTGCCACCACCACAGCATCAACAGGTACTCCTTAATTAAGGTAAAGTCTGTTATGGGGGCTAGTAATAAATTTGTTAGGCCTCCTGGGGACAGGCTCCGTGGTGTCTGGGGACTCCCATGCCCTTCGAATGAGTAATTCCAGCAACTCATCGAAGGGTGGAGACACAAAAGCGGTGGGGGTTGAGACCCAAAAGCCTTGAGACAAATCAAGAGAATAGTTAAAGGATTTCCAGCCACCCCTGTTTAAGAATCTCTAAGACATCTGCAAAGGAGATGTCTTATGAGGGGGACTGTGGGGACCCTTCTGACTCATCCAAGTCAGTATCTGAAGTGACGGACTCCTGTGGCGAGTCCAAATGCTTCCTCTTGCAGAGTCTCTTCCTAGGCACTTCTTCACTGGGGGCTTCTGGAGAGGTCTTGGAAGAACACGGCTCACCCAATGGAGCTTCCTGAGGCTCAGGATCTCTACGCTTCAATGGAGCGTGTGATGAAGAGGCAGACACCGGTGCTTTCAGGAAGGGAAGCTGCTCGAACTGATGGGAGTGGTTGTCAGGGCGGACAAAGCCCTCCTCATAGTCTCAAAGGCCCCTTGGTCCCAACAAGAAGAATCTCTCGGATCAAAAGAACCGATGGAAATAGTCTGTGCCGGTATAGAGGGCTCTGAGCCAGAGGTTGGGGCCGATCTCACTCTAGCCGAAGCCCCGAGAGGTAAAGTTGGCAAAGACAAGTCAGTACTACTGTCCTCCCTGGACCCAAACGGTGAACCCTGTATGGTGTCTCATAGATTCTTCGGTCGGTGCCAAAGGTATCAGGGCAGTCAAGGCCGAAAAACCTATAGAAGGTGTCGGACCCGAAGGGTCCGCAATCATCAGTTCTGAGCTCTCCAGCTCCAAAACATCCATGCAAGTTGGAGGAGGAGCAGAAGGTGTAGGAGGAAAGTACAGTTGTGTACACTTACCATACATGTAGATGTTCGAGTGTACTCACTGTTGCAGTCATCACATTTGGGTTATCCTACCAGGGGTAGCCCTAAATTGGCCTGAATACCAGAGGCTTAGTATTTCTGCGTCGGTTGCTGTTGCTCCCAGACTGATGTCAGGTCATCAGTGGTATAAAATCAGGCAGCCAACGCTATTACATCAGTCTTTTTCTTGCCCTGTCAGGAGCCCCCAAATAGGGAGCTAGGTTATGATGGAAGAACACCACCAGTAGAAAGTAAATACCAAAAATTTCCTGTAAGGAGAGAGAGAGAGAGAGAGACAAGGGGGATGGAAACCAGGACTGCAACAGTGAATACACTTGAACATCTACATTTATGGTAAGTGTACGCAACTGTACTATGTTCTTTGTGTTTCACTGTTGCAGTCATCACATTTGAGTTGATTCCCAAACCTGACGAAAAGGGTGGAGGCAGTCAAAAAGACTGGGGGCTGGCTAGATTGCCCTGCAAGACTGCTGTGGTAAAGCCTGCCCTGGATTTGGAGAAGATATACAGGTGGTAATGCTTGGTGAAGGTATGAACAGATGTCCATGTTGCCGCCTCCAGGATGTCCCTGGTGGGGACCCCTCTGAGAAAAGCTGTAGAGGTGGAGGCTGCTCTGGTGGCATGCATCCTGACCCCCTTTGAGGGCGGTTTCCCACGATGTTTGTAGCAGAAATGGATGTAGTGTGCTATCCATTTGGAGATGGTTTGTTTGGATATGGCCTTGCCCTCTGCCCCTGCTGTGAAGCTGACAAGCAACTGATCAGTTTTTCTAAAAGATTTAGTCCTGTCCAGATAGAATCTGAGCTGTGTATATCTAGAGAGTGAGGAATCCTTTTCCCCTTGTTTTGTGGGTTAGGGAAAAAGGTGGGCAAATGAATTGATTGGCTGAGAGCCACACTGGACACCACTTTAGGCATGAAGGATGGGTTAGTCCTGAGGGAGACTCTGTCAGCATGGAAAATGATGAAGGGCTCTACAGCCATGAGTTGCTTGTACCTCTGATACTCTTCTAGCTGAACTGATGGCCAGAAACATGGCTGTCTTCCAAGAGAGGAATTTTAACTCTGCTGAAACTGCAAGTTCAAAGGGGAGTACGGTGAGCTTTTCCAACACAAAGTTAAGGTTCCAAGCTGGGGCAGGAGCTTTTCTGGGTGACCTTAGGTTGTTAGCCCCTCTTAGGAACTGTTTGATGAGAGGGGGCTCTGTGCTGTAATGAGCAGAGATGGCAGAGGTGTGAATTTTAATAGAAGAGAAGGATATACCCCTGTGTAGTAGGTCTGCTAGGTAATCCAGGATGAGAGGTAGGGAGGGCTATGCCATTCCGGCTCCCTTAGCCTGGATCCAGGTGCAAAACCTTTTCCACTTGTCAGCATAGGATTTTCTAGTGCTGGGGTGTCTGGCCTCATGTACAACATCTAGGACTTGTTTGCTTAGGCTGGCAGCTTAAGGAGAGGTCAGGGAATAAGCCAGGCTGCCAGGTGAGGGTCTGCAATTGGGGATGCATGACTTCTCCATTCCTCTGGGTCAGGAGTGTTGGGTTCTGAGGTAGGTGCCATGGTGGCAGGGGTGACAGGCTGCGCAGTAGTGGGTACCAGTGCTGGCATGTTCAATCTGGGGCAATCAGGATTGCCTCTGTTTTTTCCTCCCTTATTTTTAGCAGTACCCTTGAAATGAATGGTAGAGGGGGAAATGCATAGACTGAGAGGTCCACTCACTGGAAGGATAGAGCATCCACTTTCCAGGCCTTGCTGTGAGGTTTCCTGGTGCAGAATTTGCTGAGCTGATGATTGGAGTGGGAGGCAAAGCAGTCCACTTTCGGGGTGCCCCATTTATGGGTTACACGGGTGAAGGTTCTGTGGTCTAGCTGCCACTCATGTGGGTCTAGCAGGTTTCTGCTTAAGTTGTCTGCCAGAGAGTTTAGGGAGCCTGGCAGGAATTGTGCTAGCAGGTGTAGTTGCATGGCCGAGGCTGTGTGCCAAAGGGTCATGGTGAGCCTGTAGAGAGGATAGGAGTGAGTCCCTCCCTGCTTGTTGATATACCACATCACTGTGGTGTTGTCTGTTTTGATCAGTAGAGGTCCCAAGGAGAGTAGGAGTCTGAAAGCTGTCTGGGCATGCTGAACAGCTAGCATCTCTTTTTGGTTGATGTGCAGATGTATTTGATTTGGGTTCCAATGGTCCTGAATGCACCTGCCATCCAGGTGTGCACCCCAGGCATTGTCTGATGCATCTGTGGTGAGGGTCTGGGTGGCATGGGGTTGTGAGAAGGGAAGTCCCTTGTTGTGGTTGCATGCTGCTGCCTACCACAGAAAATCTTTCCTTAGGCAAGGTACCATTGGTATGAGAGTTTCCAGGTCTTGAGAGTGTTGACAGCAAAGGCTTTTTAGGTACCATTGCAGTTTCCTCATATGCAGTCTGGCATATAGAATGCATATAATGCAGGAGGCCATGAAACCTGGAGCTTGCAGGATTTTCCTTGTGGATAACTGGGTTCTGGTGGCTAGTTGAGAAAAGTAGCCTGTTAGGTAAGCTTGTTTTTCTGCAGTAAGAAATGCCATCTGGGATGCTGTGTCCAGGCTTGCTCCCAGGAATACATTTTTTTGTGTGGGGACTAGTTTTTATTTCTTTTCATTGATAGTATACCCCAGGGAGGTCAGTAGGTCCTTTACAAAAGTCAGGTGCTGTAGCAGCTTTTCCTGTCTGCCTGAATCAGGCAGTCTAAGTATGGGTAAATTTGAATATTTCTTTGTCTGCAAAAAGCAATGGCGGGAGTCAGACATTTTGTGAAAACTCTGGGAGCAGTGGATAAGCCAAAGGGAAGCGCAGAGAACTGAAAGTGCATAGATCCTGCCTGAAACATAGGTATTTCCTGCACGATTCCCTGATTAGGATGTGTAGGTAGGCCTCTTTTAGGTCTAGGGTGACTAACCAAGCATCCTTGGAAAGCATTGGTAAAAGCTGCTGGAGGGTGAGCATTCTGAAATTTGCTATCACCAGAAAGGTGTTTAGAATGAATAGATTGAGGATGGGGTGCCATATACCCTCTTTTCTGGGTACCAGGAAGAGTCTGGAGTAGAAACCTTGGCCTATCTGTTCTGCAGGAACATGCTGTATTGCTTTCATGGAGAGCAGGGAAAGGGCTTGCTTTTTGGCCTCTGCCCACTGGTTTGGAGGAAGATCTGGGAACCATTTTGGGGTTGGCAGTGTGTGGAAATAAAATTTGTATCCCTGGGACACTGTTAAGGACCCATTGGTTGTTGGTAATGGTGGCCCAGTTGATTGCATGGAAGGAGAGTTTTCCTCCTGGGGCACAAGCAGGTGGGCAGAGGTAGGGGGTGGAAGGGTAAAGTCATTGTGAGTTCTTACCATAAGGGGGTGGCTTTGCACTCCCTGTTTTTGTAAAGGAGGAAATCCATTGTTTAGATCTCTGTATTCCCTTGGGCTGTTGTCTGGGGGGGGGGGGTCTGCTTCCACTGGGTATAGGATGAGCTGGCCTGAAGGGGCAGGAAAGGACCAGTGTTTGGAGGGGCAATGCCTACTGAACCTTGGTGGTGGGACCTGTAAGAAGTCTGTCTGCATAGATTTAGCTTTTTCGTCCATCTTTTTTAAGACTTCTGCTTTGGTGTCAAATAAGTTGTCTTTGTTCAAGGGTGCATCCAATCATTTGGATTTGGCATGGTCTGGAAAGGTCTGTTCCTTAAACCAAGCATGCCTTCTAAGGACAGAACCAGTGACTGCTGCCTTGTAAGATGCTTCTAGGGCATCAAAACCACATTACAAGGTGTGCTTAGTTACTTGACTTGCAGAATGCATTAACTCTTGTAATTATTTGTTTTCTGCACAAGCAGGAAAAGAAGATATTTTTTGTTTGAGGAGTTCCATGCTATGTTGCTGGTATTTCAGCATGTAGAACTGACAATTTAATGCTGTAGTAACAAGAGTAGCACAGGTGTATACTTTTTTACCCCATCTGTCTAATGTTCAGGAATCCCTATCTGAGGGGGTGGGATTCTTAGCTGAAGTTGCTTTGATTCCTTTAGGTTCTTGATAAATTACCTTGGGGTCAGCAGAGCTGAAGTTGCTTTGATTCCTTTAGGTCCTTGAGAAATGACCTTGGGGTCAGCAGTAGGATTTTTGAAAATAAATACCGGTCAGGTTTGTGGAAGCAGGAGGAAGGGTGTCAGGAGTCAGACTGGATTCCATAAAAACATCATCCACAACATCCAGGACAGGAGGAATGACCAAAGGTATGTGCTGCGGTAGATCTAAGAATTCCCTGAGTCTCTTTTTTGACTGAGGGTAGTCCTGACATTCCCATTGGAAATGCTCCCTTAAAAATATGTAGGGTTTCCCCAAATGAAAAACCTCGGGTGGAGAGGCAGAAGAAATGGATTCCTCTGCATCAGAATCTTCATAAGCAGAGAGGAGTTGCATATCTTCATATTCAGATGAGTCAGTCATCGGACTCCTGTTGAGATAAAACTAATGAGGACAAGTCTCTCTCTCTTTTAGTAGGGGTAGCCTGGCTTCCCCTAATAAGCATAAGGTCTTCTGCCATTTTAAGCATTTGAGACTGAGGCAAGGAAGCAGATGCCTGAGCTTGGGTCATTTTTTTGGGTGTGGTTCATACCCTGGGCCTTAGAAACTCGGTAGTTTTAGAAAGAACTGAAGACGCGAAAGAAGTAATCGGTCTGTCGAGTATCGGTAATGCGAAGTATTTCCTCAGAAGCCGGTGCCTGCTCAGTGGCTCTGGACCCGTCCAAGGTAGAGACATCTGCAGGATCCTTAGTCGAAGAAGAGTCTTGCCACATACCGGACTCCAAAAGGGTCTCGGTAGCAGCCTGCAAATCCACAGAAGCAGGCATCAGGGGCTGTGAAGCGCCTCACTGAGGACTGGAGAACTGACGACTAGCTTAATGGAAGCATCGTCAGCAGTTTTGGGCCTGTGCGGTCTTTTATCCTTAAGTTTTTTTGTAAGATCGGTTGTCGGATGGCTTACCGAAGCCATATTGGAATTTGAGGACTGAGTGAAAATATCTAGCTACAATAAGGGCCCAATGACGTATAGTTCTGACGTTGAACAAAGTACAAAAGTGACAGCGGTGGACTTCGTGGCCTGGGCCTAAACAGGTGACGCAGCAAGAATGGAAGTTTTGGTGTGGTATTTGCTTTCCACAGGCAAGACGATTGTTAACTTTTTCTGACATTGGTTAGAGCAAGAAAAAAGGATCCCCAATGGGGTACTTAGCTTTAGAAGACTTCAACTTCAATTCAGAAATGAAAATTCAGGTAGCGGCCTGATCTGGACTCGTGCAAACTGCTTCTGTTTTGAGTTCCTTGGCAAGAAAGACTGATGTAATGACATCAGCTGCTTGATTTTATACCACTGACGACCTGCAACAGCAACCAATGCAGAAATAGTAAGCCTCTGGTATTCAGGTCGACTGAGGGCTACCCCTGGCAGGATAACCCAAATGTGATGACTGCAACAGTGAAACATGAAGAACATCTAAGAACAGCTCCGAAGCCCCCTGGGTCAGTGCCGATAAAATTTTTTCTAGTGCCGGTATCTGTAGAAGCATCTTCACCACACGGTCCACATCCAAATCAGACAGTTTACTTGAGGCCCGGAAGGAATGTGACAAAGCCATAGATTGCAGTATAGGGGACTTTAAGGTAGGAGTTACTGGATCCAAGGTCGGGGATCGGCTCCTAACCATAACGACAGTTGGTTCCGAAGGCTGTTGAACCGATGTTGATGCTTTACTAGAAGCTGACTTCGATGTAGATGTTGTCAGTTCCATCTTTGTGTGGTTGTCTGACTTATCCAATGATTCTTGAGAGGAGAATTTAAGCAGACCTTTGTCCACTAACTTTCTCTTCCTTTCATTCACCACTTTTGAGGCGAAGGAGTGTCATATAGAACAGCTTTCTTGCAGGTGAACCTCACACCCAAGCAGTAAACACATTCAATATGTCCATCAGTTATGGACATCTTTGCCCACATCTAGGGCATTTTCTGAAGCCAGACTTGGCTTTTTCTTTCTCCTGCTGAGACATCTTCAACAACCCAACAGTAATAAAGATTCACACAAACTATTAAAGCCTTGGAAAAAGAAAGGCTTTAAAAACTAAATTCAAACTGAAATTATTTATATGCCCTGTATAAAAAGAAGGGCTGCAACTGCACTCTCTCTCTCTCTCTCTCTCACACACACTATACTAACATTGATAATCAAGGAGAAAAAAGGCCTAAAAAACACAGCTACTAACTTTACTATGAAAGAAGTGCAGTAACTATATGCCCTATAAAAAGAAGGGCTAAACACAAACCGATCTGATAAAGGAAGAACATTCTGTGCCCTGTGGAAAAAAAGGGCTATAAACTATCATACACACTATACTATGATGGAAGTTATAAGGTAACTATATGCCCTATAAAAATGGAGGGCTAAACAACATAATTAAAAGAAATAAAGGGCCTAAAAACACGGCCAATAATTTCTGTGATCAAGCTAGTTTAATAGAGATAGGGAGAAGAGAAGGCTTAACAAAAAAAAAAAAAAAAAAACAGTCCTTAAAGACCATCAATCTGATCTAAATATGATCTAAATATTCAAAGATCTAACTACAAGAACAAGCTACACATTCTAACTATTATATAAATGGCTAAATGGTTACATTTTAGCTGTAACAGCTATAATATCTAAAAAAAAAAAATTCACAGGCCAAGAGCTGGTGAACGTCTGATCAAGTTAAAGCAGCATACGAGGTCTGAGAGAAGATCAAGGTGCATCATGGGATAGGGAGTTGGCCACAAGCTGATTGAAAAACTTGAGCTTTTGGAGTTGGCAGAGTTGGAGCCGAGGATCAGCTTCGAACACATCAGTAAAGAATGAATGGCGAGAGAACAACTTCACATCAGGATACTTAGTTATACATCTCAGATCAGAGTTGTAGTCAGTGCCCCTCCTCCACTTGGCACAGTGTGTATAGACAGAAATCCTCTCAAAGTTGTGGACATTCTGCAAGTCTGTGCAGTTGTCAGCTCTACCGGATATTGTAGGACTCCCATACATCCATCAACATGTCTTTGGCTGTGTACTGATTTGGTGTCTGCATCACAGGCCCAAGTACGCTGTCATTTATCTCATATGTAGAAGTAACATGTCACTGCTACTCACAATATCTATGTAAAAACACAAGTTTTTCTTTACAGCTGAGTGGTCTAGTGAGCTAATGTACAATGTTGTAGTTACAAAGGTCCTGAGTTCAATACTTGGCAAGGGTGTAAATATTTTTCTGATGTGACATCACTGTAATGCAGGATATATTTATAGAAACAACAGTTATTCTCTAGAGCTGAGTTGGCCTAGTGGGCTAACACACTATGCAGAGTCCAGGAGGTCCTGGGTTTGAGACTTGGTACGGGTGATTACTTTACTGTTGTGCATAACAGTGTCAGACTTAGATAAGGTGATTAAAGCAGTGCATAACAGTGTCAGACTTAAATAAGGTGATTAAAGCAGTGTTAAGCGTGTTTGTGTGGCGCTTAAACCCGCGCTAATTTTAAAAGAAGAAATGAAAGGGTGGGGTGACAGGAAAGTGGTGAAATGGGGGTAAGGGGAAAAAAACAGGCTGAAAGGCAGGGTAGGGATATGCAGGACGGGTGCAGGAAAGGACCATAGCTCCATTTCTTGTACAGCAACAGCTGTGCCTTTTGCGGACAATGTGGAGTCTCAGATCCCACAAGGAGGGGTGTGGGTGACATAACTTTGTTGATTAATTGCTGGGATGATTAATTGACGGCACTGTAAGTGAGGGCAAAATGGAGAGCTATGGATGGGGTGAATTTTTTTTGGGACAGATGCACCCCCCTTTCTTTTTTTTAAGGTGAGAGTGGAATGTAAGTAAGTTGGGTAGGAGAGGCAGACAAGGGTGGTGTATGACACACGAGAGGGGTAAACACCTTGTACAGGTAGGGTGTTTGGGAATCGGAGGACCAAGTGCCCCCAGATGGCAACAGTGGGACTGAGCTCCCCACTCATGGGCAGTCACCACTGCCCCTTCATGGCCCTGAAGGTGGCTGTGCTGGAGGTTGGCGCCAGGGCCAGTCTGTCCATCTGCCCTCAATCTGGTGCAGTCTATCATTCAAATCACGCTTATGACCCTGTGCACCATACCTGAGAACTGATTTTGGGTGACAACCTCCTCTCTGTGCCTATGCGGGGGACAGGCCCCACTCCTAAGGTGGTTCCACCAGAAAGTGGTGCAGGAATAGCAGTGGGGGCAGCTCCAGGTTGGGTCCCAAGCATGTTGGGACCTGGTGCCATGGCCAGATGAGGTGGGATAGGCTTATGCTCCGGAACCGGCCTACCCAATCGGGCTATGGTGTTGAGGTTTGTCAAAGTGTATAGGTGAGTCATCAACAGAACATTTCAACGTAACAGCATGCATGGGTGTTCCAAATAACCCAGAACAACAGAACTGCATAGCATACAGAACACATCATAGGCGTAAATGGACTAACACACATCATAGGCATAAATGGACTAACATACATCATAGGCATAAATGGACTAACAGTTGTTATTGTAACAGCATGCCAGTAACAGTTACAGCAACATGCTAACAACCCTGGTATTTTAACAAGGTACGTTAGTATGCAACCATTGTAATATATTACCAATAATACAACACAAGGCCCAACATTAGGTTTTGAGAACATATGTAAAAATGGAACCATACCCATAGTATAAGAATAATAATTTGTGATGCAGACAAGGGGTGGGGGGAGCAAATGACATTCCATTAACAACTGTATAGGCTACATTTTTCACAACAGTACTGCTCAATAATCTGCACGTCTGCCCTTACTTTGTGTGTGAGTGCCCTATAGCTTCTGTAGCACATACATACCTCTCAAGCTATCCACATGGAATGGTATGGGCCAAGCTGTAAGAACTATGGGTGCATAGCTAGGGGGGACTATTACATGTCAGGGGAATATATATGACTAACAAGGTGTACCATGCACTGATGTGTAAGTGTATTACTGGTATACTTCAACTGGGTTTACATCTGTGTCCTAGGTTATTGGCAACAGTGATCACTATCCATGACAGCGAGACACTTGAGAGACATGTATCGTGCACAGTACAGGGAGTTTATACCTATCTTGTGGTCATCGGTAGGCATGGGTTAGACTATCAGCAGACATTCATATACGCACCAGGCATACAGCCGTACCAACATTAAAACATTTAAATTTGTCTTATTAAGTTGGAATACTAGTGTATTTCATGACATTTTATTTAATGGAGTCTTATCACCTTGTTGAGCAATGCTGTTTACACACTAGTACATCTGTACACAGACATCAGTATACCCTTTATACAGCTACTACAGACATTTCTTTATGTGCAAGTCCTGTGGGGAGAATATCTGTTAACAATACGTCATTGTTTCTATAAATAGTCAGTACTACTTGTCTGTTGTCATAAATAAATCTTAGTACCCGTCCCTGGATTCAAACCCCGGTCTGTGTGTCAAAATGAACATATATATTGCTTATCACACTTAGCTACTGGACCACTGCTGTGTGCTGGTTGACTGATATATGCCTAAATCTCACCTGCTGACAAAGTCTGACCTGGTAATATAAGTAGTGTGTCACACAAGACTGCAGTGACAGTTGAACATACGTGAATGAGAGTCATGCATGAGAGATAGTAGGTGAAGTATGTATTAATACTCTGAATGCAGGTGTACATAATTAAACCCTAGTGGATGGGAATATGTGTGAACTGTACAGACCATATCAGGGTGCTGGATTGCCATATACATTTGCAGATGGTATATTTGCAGTCTACACCTAGTACAGTCTCATACTTGCCTGCATCAGCGTATGTATGTTCAGGAATGGATATAGCTGAAATGCAAAGGTTAACAAAAGACAATCCTGGGAAAACCCACTATACTAGCTTAGACATTACTATTCAAGGTTACTATCTTAGTGCAGAACAAGTATCATATTGCATCATATCTAGTAGCACAGCTCCATGTCTACACTTTAGTATAACAGTTTATCAGCCCAACTTCTGTCACTTCATGGTGTTATACCCATGTTTGCTTTGCAGCACCTGTAATATTGGATTTATTGAACATCATCCCAGAATACACACAATTGGCAAAATAAAGCTTTGAGGGTGACATGACACAGTGATTGGTATACATTTGACAATCTTTATTGTTCTTTAATCAGTAATTTATGTAATATTTATTGTTCCAGTGGACTTTATTACCAGATCCTTAGCATTAATACAGTATACACATCATTCCTACACATTATTAATGCAGTATTAGCTTTCTTATTCACGTATCATGCTTTCATCTGTATTGAACTGTACCTGGCATCACTCGTATCACTCCACATCTATGAACATATTCATTGCAGTACACTCAGAACAGAATATCCCTAATGGCAGTTACTACTATACCCTCTTATTTATATTACTCTTTACTGCAAAATATATCTGTACTCACCACACTATCAGCACATCCTCGCTAGGTGCCCTGTGTGGGTCTTCAAGTTGTGAGCCCTCTCCTCTGCAGGAGGGAGAAACACCATTATGCATACCTATATCATATATTTATACTAGAATTTGGTAAATCACTGGTTCCTATACTTACAAACTTCTGCGGCATTGTGGTCCAGAGTGCCTTGGATCCACTGGGCCAAGACCCCCCCTTTCGACGCTTCAGGTTGTCATAATGATGATGCACCTGCTCACCTGAGCAGGCTATTCCAGTTACAGTGGTAAGGTCACGTGCCAGCTGGTCCTACGCCTCTGATTTGTACTCGGAACCCTGGTACTAGCCCAGCAGCAGCCGGTTGTCATGGTCTTCAACCAGGAGCCCAACAACCATGACCCTGGACTCCAAAATGCCCAAGTGCTGCACCTGGAAATGTGCACCCTCTTGAACTGAAGCCATAGCTTCTGCAGTGATCAAACTCCCAACAGGTTCTGGCTGTACTCCCACTTGTTCAGTTTAAATAAGGCTGTTTTCGCAAACTTTGCTGCCATTGGTCCATTTTTGAAAATGCTAAGCAACACTTAGCACTGTGCAAAACCACTGAGCAGTGCTTAAACAGAGACTGCTTAGCAATGCTTAGTGATACACAAACCTGCTTAGCTGAGGACTGCTCAAACCGGGACTGCTTAGCAGTGCCCAAACCAGCTAAGCAGTGCTGCTCGTTGCTAAGTACTGCTAAAACAGGTCCTGGTTAAGCATTGCTAGTGCTTGGCAAAGCTTAGCTAAGGGAAAACCAGACTTTTTAAATGCTACAAAATAAATATATTAACATTAATTGCTCATTACTGTTGCTTTATTATGTGTATGTAATTTACTTTACATGACCTAATCCTATGTATTTTAATTACATTATCGTGGGGTGTGGTTGTAATGTATTGGACATGTGTGTAACTGGAACTTTTCTCCTCGTATCTCCACTGGAAATGGGATTCTGGACCAGCTGCAGTAACCCAGTTAACAAATATCAATAACTACATTGATAAAAAAAGATGCTATCCTGTGTAAAAGCTGAATGGCCTGTCTTGGTATTCGAACCATGCAACTACTGCACACAAGGCCGCGACTCTAACCATTCAGCTAACATGGATATGAAGATTTCAGCTACACATTTCTATGAAGCTTTCAGTTACATTTAAGGAGTGCTGAGCAATGCTGCTCAAACCCACTCAGCTATGCTTCAACTTGACCTTTTCCATTAAAATTAAAAGCATCTGGTTTCTATTTTTAGATGTCAGGCACATGTTCCTTGCCAAGAACCGTGTAAACACTAGAGAAAAAAATTATTAATAAAAGGGGAATGACATTTCAACATTTAATTTCAGTGACTTCCAGCACTCAGACAGTACAGGAAGTGTGTTATGGACACTAACACACCCCCTACAAATAGATAAAAAATGGCAAAATACACACATCTAAATTTACTATTTCAGCGCTGTCAGGCACTTTGATAGTGCAGGGGGTGCCTTACGGACACCAACACATCCCCTACAAATAAATGACAACACTGGCCAAGTACACACAAATTTAATATTGCAGTGCCGTGCGACACTTAATAGTGCAGGGGGTGTGTTCCACATCTCTGCACATTGTAACACACCCCCTACACATTCAGTAACCCTGTACACATCTCTCCCTCAGTAGTGTGCCTTCATTAATATGCAAGGTGAGCTGCAGACATGGCCACTGTATACTCCTACACAGAGTTTATTAAATCTGTGGGTCTGTAATGGCGGCACTTTACAAACAGACAAACCTAGCAAAAGAAACTTTTTTTGGCTATACTTTGTACTTTTAGTTGCACTTTGCACACAAACTCTTCTGAATACATGCACAGTAATAAGCACACACTGTAAGCACTTTCACACACTGAGCTACTTTGAATAACTTTAGTTATGTCCTTAATACAATACAAAGTCATAATTATGTAAAAACACAGCACTTTGCTAAAACATGCAGTCACCTTGCTTTATTTACACTGTGTGCCCTTTTTTGCCCTTACTATATTCTCTTTGCCTGTTTAATCTCTTTTCATGCCCATTGCACTTTTCTTGTGCTCGTTTTACTCTAAACATATTCATTTTGCTTTAAACATGCTCGTTTTTTTGTCAAACATTTTATTTTAAACATTTCTCTTTACTAATAAATCTTTTGTTCCTCCTGCTGGCTTAATAATGTGGTTTGTGCCCTTATAATGCTTCATTTTATCCTTTTTATAGAATAAAAAGCTTGTACAAATTCTCATTACTTTTGACTCTCTTCTGGTTCTTATTTGTACTAGTTTCTTTTAGTTTACCTTCACTGCCCTCTCTGCACCTCATGGCTCTAGCAATCACTTCGATCCTGGTTCTGACCCACGTCACTTCTCCTATCCTGAAGACAAAAGAGTCTTTGTGGGTTCTGTTTAAGCAACTTTATTTTATACAAACACATGATAAACGTTAATTGGCTTTAACTTAAGTTACTTGCATACAAACTGTTGAAATTATACATGCTTACTCTAGCTGCACTCTCAAAATGGCACTAGTAATGGCACGTGCTTGCTATTTATATATGTACATTGTGTCTCTGAAAAGTTTCTTTAAGGTACAGTATACAGCACATACATTCTGATCTACAATAAGGGATACGACAAACTGCTCACCAGACCACATGACAAAGTCAGATGAAATGAGTAGTTCCAAAAGACTCTGAACTAAGACAGCCTCACAGATGCTGTACCGCTCCAACCACAGCCTGTGATGAAAGAGGAACAGCACACCCTACAAGATGTAAGAACAGCTCTATGGAAAATGAAATCCGAGAAAGCAGCAGGTGTAAATGAGGTCACACCAAACAAGACCAAGATGTTGAGCGATTTAGTGGAAAAATGGCTCTTGAGGGGAAGTCATGGCAGTATGGAGAGAGACATATCCCAAAAGACTGGAGAATGACCATGCTAGTGCCACTGTACAAGAACAAAGGAGATATTCACAACTGTGGGCAGTACAGAGGTATCAAACTCCTATTACACTGCATGAAAGCTCAGTACAGAGTGACTGAACCAAATATACAGAGTAGTACAAAGTAAGATGGGAGACTAGCAGTGTAGAATAAATGCCCTGATTTTTACAGATGACAGTTAAGAATAAGCTAGAGAGAAGAGTCCAAATAGACATTACTAGACTTGGAGAAAGCAAAGCAAATTTAAGGTCCCAAGAACGTCCATTTTGGCAGTTCTATGATGGCTCGAACTTCCAGAGACATGGGTAAAATTAGTGCAGGCTACGTACAAGGGCCTGAAGACACAAGCACAAACAGTATTCAGACTCTCAGAGGGTACCCACAGTGGGGGTAGTGTGTATCAGGTTCAGCTCAGAGTCCATTCCGTTCGTACTGGTGATGTACAACATTAGCAAAAAGACTAGAGGGACAGATCAACAAAGCTGCTGTATGCAAATGTGGCAATACAGGCAGACACCAAATAAGAACTTCAACATATGAGACAGGAATGGAATACACAGGATGAAGTGACACTGAAAACTGAGAAAAAGTGCATAGCAACTTAACTTCAAGTATCCAGGAGGCATGCTTAAGGAAAGACCAAGTCTGAATGAAGTGGTGAAAGCTAGAATCAGACAGACAGCAGCCAACAGATGGAGTGTCAGGTAGTGTGTGACAGAATAATACCAAAGAAGCTGAAAAGTAAGGTATACAAACACAGTGGTGCAACAGGTACTGCTGTATGGTGTGGAAACCTAGGCAGTGAAGGCAGAGCTAGCTGAGAAAGCTAGTGGTAAAGGGTATGAAGTTCAGAGACAGGTGGTAGGATACACTATGGAACAGATGAAGAAATAAGGACATCAGAGTAGAAGGATAAGTAGCTCCAACTGCAGAGATGGTCAAGCAGAACAGATTATGGGGGTTTGGGCACATGTGCAGAAAAGCAGAATACAATCTGCTGAAGATTTGTGAAAGACTGGAGGAAGGCAAGCAGAAATTAGGGCATCCAGCACACAGATAGGGGGACTGTGTAAGAGAAAAAGAAGTTATGTCTTACCATAACGTTCCATCTGTAATGTTGATCCTCATTCAGTCATTACGTATGGGTATCGGTTCCTACCTCGGAACTGAGCCAGCCATTTTCCAAGCTTGCATCAGCTACAGACTCTCGAGCTAAACTCTTACCTATAATCCCCCTCTCCCTGTTACCTCAGATTGAGTTTGCAAGTCAAAAGAAGGTAGAGGCTACCTCTGGTCAAATGACCTAAGAGAACTGGATGGTGAGATCCACTAGAAGGCACAGGAGGGGGAAGGAGGGAGGGTCGTAATGACTAAATGAGGATCAACAATACAGATAGAATGTTACGGTAAGACAATTTCTTTATCTGATATTGTTGATCCTTGTTCATTACTTATGTATGGGACAGAGTCCCCAGCTACCTCTATTCCTGGAAGGCTCTCATGGAAGGACATTCCTGAACACCATAGAACCAAAAGATGCTCTTCCCCTGGAGGCCAAATACAATTTGTAATGATTGATGAAGGTATGAGGCGTATCCCAAGTTGCAGCTGCACAGATGTCATATAAAGAAGCTCTGGCATGGAAGGCAGCAGAAGTTGCTACCGACCTTGAGGAATGAGCCTTCATGGTAGTAGGCAGCGGAACATTACGTTGTGTATAAATGAAGGCCACACAGTCTTTCAACCATCTAAGCTAATGTGACCTTAGCAACAGCAGATCCTAATCTAGGTCCAGAATAGGCCAAAAATAACTAGTCAGATTTACAAGAGGACGTAGTCCTGTTTAAGTAAAAACGGATTTGCCTATGAATATCTAGGGTATGTAGGCAATACTCCCCTCTATTTGAATGATTGGGAAAGAAAACTGGCAATTCAATGTCTTGATTAATGGACATTTCAGAGATCACTTTTGGCAGAAATGAAGGATTAGATCTCAAAGACACTATCTCTACGAAAAATCAAGTATGGACTTTTGATGCATAAAGCTTGAAGCTCAGAGATACGTCTAATGGTGACCAAAAACAAGGTTTTCCATGACAAATATTTGAGGTCGCAAAAAGACGCTGGTTCCAAGGGTTGGCATTGTCAGACCTTGTAAAACTAATGATAGATCCCATGGTTGAATAGGTTCTCCAAAAGGTTGCTTCAGATGATTCACACCTTTTATGAAGGTCTTGCACAATTTGTGTGACATAAGAGAGGAGTCTTGGACACCCTCATGGAAATTAGATATTGCAGCCAAATGAAATGGTAAAGGCCGATAGACTCGATTGAAAAAGGTCGGCCAGATACTCTAGTATTATCGACACTGGTGCTGAGAAGGGATCTACTGTTTTTTCTTTCAGCCAACAGGTAAATCTTTTCCACTTGCTTAGAGAAGTAATTCTTGTGGAAGACTTACGAGATGCGATGAGAATGTCACATACTGGAAAAGAAAGATC
The DNA here is from genome assembly GCF_019279795.1 of Protopterus annectens. Classification (NCBI taxonomy): domain Eukaryota; kingdom Metazoa; phylum Chordata; order Ceratodontiformes; family Protopteridae; genus Protopterus; species Protopterus annectens. Next base: position 1,823,800,017 of record NC_056735.1, read on the forward strand.
ATTCTGCCTGGCAATCAAGGGAATTGGAGTAGCCAAGCTGTGAACTTCACGCTGTCCAAGCTGGGATGAATCAGGTTCTGCGGATGTGGGATCAACTCCGGGGTTGGATGGAGAATCCATCATCGATCTAGTTGGTGAGGCCAAAGGAAGGGGAATCAAATCTGACGAGGCCAATATGGTGCTATGAGGATCACCTTGCTCTTCAACCAATGGGCTTTCTTCAGAAACTGGGAAATGAGGGGAAGAGGTGGGAATGCATAAAGAAGACCCAAGGGCCAAATCAAGGACTAGAGAGTCCCTGGGTGACTGTCCTGGAGGGGGAATCAGGGTGAAGTAGTTGCTGCATTTGTAGTTGGTCAGAGATGCAAAGAGGTCGCAGCAAGGACGGCCCCAGCGGTGGAAGATCTCCGCTGCTATCAAGGGATTCAAGGACCACTCGTGAGGTTGTAGAATGCACCTGCTGAGTCTTGTCTGCTATCACGTTGGAACTCCCGGGAATGTGCATCGCTAGAAGAAAACTGTTGGTAGCCATTGCCCATTGCCATATCCTCATAGCCTCTCGACAAAGGGGGTAAGATTTGGTTTCACCTTGTTTGTTGATGTACCAGACCACCGTCATGTTGTCTGATTGAATCGCAATCATCCCAGACAGCAGTAGGGGATGGAATGCTTGCAACGCCAGAAGCACTGCCCTCAGCTCTAGAACATTTATATGTAGTTGGGCCTCCAATTCAGACCAAGTGCCTTGGACCGTCTGTCCCTGATATAGCCCCCCCACCCCATCATGGAGGCGTCCGTGGTCACTGTGGCCTTGGGTTGCTGGGGGGAGAAGGGGCGAAACCATTGTGACGGATTGTGTCATCCACTAATTTAAATCCTGTTTGTACCCGTGGGTTACTCGAATCTTGGCTGAAAGAGGATGCTGAAAAGGATACCATTGGATGAGCAGTACCACTGTAGAAGCCTCATATGAAACCTGGCCAGGAGGACAATGGTGATGGAGGCTGCCATGGAACCCAACAGCTGTAGGACAGAGTGAGCTGCGGATTTCTTCCTTGAAAGGATTGGGATCAGTTGTTGCTTTATTCTTAGAATTCTGTGCTCTGGAATGGCAGGTCTGCAATTCTTTGTATCCAAGATAACCCCTATGAATTCTGTGGACTGAGATGGGGTGAGATTGGATTTTTGCCAGTTTATGGTTATGCCTAGCCTTTGTGCAGCGAGGAGAGAGTATGCCAGGGCTTCTTCCAGTAGATGCCTGGTGGGGCGGAAATGAGCCAGTCGTCTAGGTATGGAAACACCTGGAATCCTTGTAGTCGCAAGTGAGCTGTGATGACTGCCATGCACTTTGTGAACACTCTGGGGGCTGTAGAGAGTCCGAAGGGCAGTACTCTGAACTGGTAGTGACTGGCTCCCGCACAGAAGCGCAAAAATCTTCTTGATGGCCTGTCCACTTTTATGTGGTAATACGCATCTTGAAGGTCTATCGAGCACATCCAATCATCTTTTTACAAGAGCGGGAGGATAGACTGTATTGTGACCATCCAGACTTTTTGTACTCTCACAAACTGGTTCAATACACAGAGATCCAAAATTGGTCTCCAGTCCCGTTTTCTTTGGCACCAAAAATAGTCTCGAGTAGAATCCAGATCCTATCTGGTCTGGAGGGACTATTTGGAGGACTCTTTCTTAGCAGCTTTTCTGTCTCTAGTGCTGCTTCTTTCCTTTGACTGGGTGGGATGTCGGGAAGGTTTTTTGAAGGGACAGGACAAAGATCGAAGGGGATATGATAACCTCTGGTTATAATCCTTTGTACCAAAGAATCGGTGGTGATGGTTAGCCAGGCAGAAGGGTACAAAGTGAAGCTACCCCCAACCACCTCCAGAGGAAAGGAGTTGGGCCGCTCTTCAGGAGCGCTGGTAGGATTGGCCAGGGAAAGCGTCCCTGGAACCCTGATTACGCAGACCCCCTCTGCCCCGAAAGGAGCGTCTTCCCTCTGAGTTTCCCCCTCTGCCTCTAGGGGAGAACTCGGCCTAAGTGTCACGGAAAGGACCCTGAGATTTCTTGAACCATATCTTCCCACTCTTTTGGTTTCGGGAGAAAGCACGTTGAGGGGAAGAATAACGGACACCTACGGCAGAAAGGGTCTTACCGTCCTCTTCACATCTGGCCAGTGTGCTTTTAACTTTGGGTCCAAACGAAGAGGCCTCAATGGGAGTGTTAAGAAAGAAAGCGTTAAAGGATTCTGTAAAATTGCACAAGTGCATCCAGGCTTGTCATCTCAAGACTACAGCTGAACCCGCCACTCTAGCTGCTCCTTCTGATGCGTGAGATATCAGTCGCATAGAGGAGTTAAATATTGACTCAATGGTGGCCAGCTGAAGGGCCACTTTGTCACAGACCTCATCAGACATGGCACCAGCCAAGGTTTCAGAGAGCTCAGAAATCAGATCCCTTTGAAGCCTGGTAAAGTGTGCCATATAATTCAGGGACCTGATAGTAAAGGTCGCTGATGCAAAGGTGCGCTTCCCTATCATGTTCAGGGCCCGGGACTCTGTTAGGCGGATGGACAGTCTGGCTTTCTTCTTCCGCCAGATCCTTTTTAGTTGCGGCCACCACCACCACAGCATCCACAAGACCACCTTTAGACCAATGGGGAGCCATAGTAGGAGGGGACAAAATCATATCTGGCCTCCAGGGAATAGCATTGACGGTGTCAGGAGCCTTCCATGCATGCTGAGCCGTACATGTTCATTGGCAGGTGGAATAACCCAGGAGGTAGGGGGCCAGGCGTGAAAGGCCTGCAGGAACACAGACTCCTCAGAGGTCGGATTAGAGGGCTGCCAGTCACCTCTCTGTTTAAGGATTTCAAGGATATCACCAAAGGATACCACAGAGGGTGACCGAGGGGATCCTTACCCCTCATCAAAGTCTGTGTCTTCAGTGAGGGATTCCTCTGTGGAGTCCATGTGCTTCCTCTTACATGAACTTTTCTGGTGGACATCCTCAGAGGGAGAAGCTGGGGAAGACAGCGGAAAAGAGGTTTCCTGTCGGAATATGTCCTGAGGCCCTTGTACCCGGTGTCTGCTAGGTGCGACTTGTGAAAACAGTGTACCAGAGGGGGGGGGGATAGACAGCACAGTATCGCCAGCAGAAGCCAGAGCCTCCTCCATCAGTTGAAAGGCTGATCCACCTGAAGAGGGGTGAGTGTCCAGGACAGGGGTCACACCTCCCCTAAGTGGCTCAGCCTGCTGACTTGGAGTCCCCGGATGGCTGTGGAACAGCAAATTAAGCATGTCACAACTGTCATCCTGGGTCATAGCAAAAGTCTCCTGCCACAAAGGCAACTGCGGTTCCTTAGTGAGATCTGTAAAAGGAACCGCAGAGGGGGGAGACTGTGCTATATCAATGGACTTCAAAGGCAATGAAGGAGGAGAATAAGAAGGGGTCTTTGGAGATGGGTGATTCCCTTCCAAGGAAGTATAGGTCCTGGGGGGCAGGATACCTCTGGCCAGAAGCACTTGATCCACAAGACGCAACACGTTGTGTTTGGAAAGGCTTCTAGTGGACCTCACAGAGACTGAGGGAGAAACAGGTCTGTTCACAGAAGGAACAAGCTCTGTGCCCACCTCAGCAGTCCGCACAGAGAACAACGGTGCCAAGAGAGACTGGACTATGGGTGTCTGCACTAAGTTAATCATTGGTGCCGAGGTCACGGCCTGCACTGACACAAGGATCGGTGCCGAAGTGGTTGCCGGTACCGAAGTTGGAACTGACAAAATTGGAGTCAATAACTGAGGCGTCGGTTCAGTGTAAGATGTCGGAGCCGACATGGTTAACGTCTGTGCTGACTGAACGGTCGATGCTGATGCAGTAGTCGTAATAGTCTGAACCGAGGAGCCCCTCGGTGCCGATATAGTAAAGGCTACAGGACAAGACGGAGACAAAATCACTGACGGTGCCAAAGGTCTAGGCACCGAAAGCACTCTGGGTGACTGAGTGAGCTCTGAAGCAGAAACTTTAGCCTTTTTATGTCTTGGTTGGCAGGAGTCCCCAGCTGGGGACAAAGTCAAAGACTTGGCCTTAGTAGGATCATCCAAAAATTTCTTATGGGCACTAGGAGGGGGTTGAAGCCTCCGACCCAGAAATAGCCTCTGAAAAGGGAGATTTGAGAAGTCTCTTCAGCAACAACTTATTTTTTCTTTCCAACAAGGTTCTGTTAGAAAAATTTTTACAAATAGCACAGGGCGGGTCAACAGATAAGTGGGACACACCCAAGAAATAAACACACAAAGAGTGTGCATCTGATGTAGGTAACTTATGTCCACAATCATAACACCTTTTAAAACCCGGACTACCTTTCTTATCTGCCATGATAGAAAAAGGGGACAGTAGAAAAGGTACCAGCAATGGTGCAAAAAAATACCCGAAGGTATGAAGAAAGGAAGAGATTACCAACGATGGTAAGGGAGAAATACCTCGCAGTAAAAGGTGCAGAGTAAAGAGAAGAAAACTCAAGAAAATATAGTCACTAAATGCGATAGGGTAAGAGACAACAAAATATAAACTTTTCTGACAGAAAAAGTTTTATATATATATATATATATATATATATATATATATATATATATATATATATATATATGACTAGTCTGACAACAAATATCTATACTTAGCTCAAGAGAAGCAGCTTGACATGACCAAATGGCAACACGGCAAACTAAATCTGAGGTAACAGGAAGAGGAGGATTATGGGTAAGAGTTTAGCTCGAGAGTTTGTAGCAGATGCGAGCTTGGAAAATGGCTGGCTCAATTCCGAGGTTGGAACCGATACCCATACGTAAGGAATGAACGAGGATTAACAATATTAGATGACCTGCTACAGTCACTGTTGAAGAAGGCAGGACATTGGCACTGAGTCGAGACAGATGGCAACAGCTGACACCCCAACCACATGTAGAAAATAGGGGTTGATAATGAAGAGATTTGGATATGGAGGTTCCCAGAGAGTAGAGACTGATTAGTGGGTATAAAATGATGTAGTTTCATATCTGTAGCAAGTCAACTTCTTGAAGATCTTGTTACTACACTTCGCTTTTCACCCTCCAAACCCTATGTTAAAGATTTTAGCTAGCTTAGGAGTACTCATCCCACCAATGAAGCATACTTCAAGACTTTGCTATCACACCATTAACTGCAAATTTTCTTATTATGTAACCATTCAGGAGATATCAATTTACCAAGTAGACAAATAGCCTAAATTCACTAGCTGACATACTCGCTCTTGATTTAAAATTCTCTAACGATGAACTGAATGACCTTAAGTCAAACAGTCCTTTCCCTTAAACGTCTGTTTTACTTGCACAAATTGTAGGAAGAACCAGAATATTCAAAAAAGTAAAAGCTTGGAGAGTTAAGAAAAAGGTAGAGTGAACGCAGCATATGGCAAACTGTGGTGTGGTAGGGACTGATCATATAAAATTTCAATCTACTTTCTTTGTTTTTCAGTGTATAATGTTAGAAATGCATGCTTTGTCAGACCACAGTGGGCTGGACACACTGCTACAGTGAAAATCTTTTAGTTATGTACTTACCATAACTTCGGATGTATGGGATCCATCTCGCCTACATTCATGACAGATGGGTTCGGAGCCGATCCATCGGCTCCGACTCGGCAACTAATACACTAGCACGAAGTCTCTCATTGGCTGGGCTACTCCCTATCCCAGGATGCACTACACCTGCTTCCCCAGATCTTGTTTGTTCGCTTTCATACATCCATGCAAACACAGAACAACTAGTAGTCACAATAACCAACTAAAGTTCTTCAAGAAAGAATGCTAAGAAAAGAGGGACTACAGCTCCTCTAAATCCAAATGGAAGGGGGAAGGAGGGTGGGTACTTATGAATGTAGGCGAGATGGATCCCATACATCCGAAGTTATGGTAAGTACATAACTAAAAGATGTAATGGGATCCTATCTCGCCTACATTCATGACAGTTGGGACAGCGTCCCTAGCACCTACATCCCGGGTGGCTCATTGGAACACACTCCTGAGAACTGTGGAACCAAAGGAAGCTCTGCCTCGAGAAACCACATCCAATTTGTAATGAGAAATAAAAGTGTGCGGAGAAGTCCAGGTTGCCGCAGCACAAATATCATCTATTGACAACTTGTAGTGAAAAGCTACGGAAGTAGCCATTGCCCTGGTAGAATGAGCCTTGACTGGAAAGGGAAGGTCTTTGTTAGCCTGTGAATAAATAAAAGTGATACAATCTTTAATCCATTTAGAAATGGAGGTTTTTGTTACTGGTTGACCCAATTTGTTCACTGCAAAGGAAACAAACAATTGGTTCGATTTCCGCGTTTGAGCGGTTCTATTCAAATAAAAACGCAGTTGTCTATGTACGTCCAATTGATGCAAAATATATTCTGCGTTATTAGAGAATTCTGGGAAAAAAACAGGGAGTTCTATAGTTTGTTGCATACAGAAAGAGGAGGCCACTTTTGGTATAAATGCAGGGTTTAATTTCAATGAAACTCTATGCTTGTGAAAAATCAAATAGGGAGGATCAGAACAAAGAGCTTGAAGTTCTGAAACTCGCCTGGCAGACGTTATGGCTACTAAAAAGGCCGTTTTCCAAGACAGAAATTTTAAATCACAGGTAGCAGCTGGTTCGAAAGGACGGGCAGTTAGGGCAGCAAGAACCATATTCAAATCCCACGGAGGGACAGGATGAGATAAAGGAGGCCTCAGGAGCCAAGCCCCTTTAAGGAAAGCCTTACAAAGTTTGTGAGACATCAACGAAGGTTCAAATGAAGCATGAAAATTAGAAATGGCCGCTAGCTGAACCTTAATGGTAGAAACTGAAGAGCCCGACTGAAAAAGGGAGGCCAGAAAATTCAGAACCTCCGATACTGGTGCAGTGAGAGGCTCTATACCCCGTTCTTGAGCCCAGAAAGCAAACCTTTTCCATTTACTGGAATAAAGTTTGATGGTGGAAGGTTTATGAGAAGAAGACAGTATGTGGACCACGTCCGGAGAAAGAGCATTGTCTCGGACTAAGGATGGAAGTGGAGTAACCATGCTGCCAACTTCAGGGACCTGAGAGACGGATGAAGCCGTCCTGACTGATGAGTCAACAGGTCTGGCACCGGATCCAGAAACCATGGACCTTCTATCGCATGCCTCTGTAGGAAAGGAAACCAAACTTGACGAGGCCAGTGCGGGGCAATCAAAATCATCTCGCTCTCCATGTAAATGGCCTTCTGTATCACCCTCGGTAAGAGGGGGAACGGAGGGAAGGCGTAGAGAAGACCGGGGGGCCAAATGTGAGTCAGAGCGTCTCTGGGAATCTGTCCCTGAGAAGGGAACAGTGTGAAGAACTCTCTGCATTTCGCATTGTGAGGGCTGGCAAACAGGTCGCAGCAATCTTTCGAAGATTTTTGCAGCTATACCCTGGTTGAGGGACCATTCGTGGGGTAAAAGAATGGTCCTGCTTAATCTGTCCGCAATCACATTGGACTTCCCCAGTATGTGCGTTGCCATCAGAAAGCGGTTGGTAGCTATCGCCCAGTGCCAAAGTCTCATGGCTTCTCTGCATAGTGGGTAAGACCTGGTTCCACCTTGCTTGTTTATGTACCATACCACCGACATGTTGTCGGATAGGATAGCAATCGGGCCCTGTGGGAGAGCGTGATGGAGAGCTTGGAGTACCAATAGTACCGCTCTCATCTCCAGGACATTGATATGCAAATGCGTTTCCTGGATCTGCCATGTGCCTTGGACCGACCTGTCCAGGTAATGACCCCCCCCACCCTACCTGGGAGGCGTCCGTAGTCACAGTGGCAACAGGACGTTGAGGTATAAAGGGTCGCCCCTGGTCGAGATTTGATTGGAGAAGCCACCAATGCAGATCTCGACGGCAACTTTCCGTGATTATGATTAAGTGGTTCAAGGGAAGTTCCTGATAAGACCATTGAACCGACAGTAGCCATTGTAAAATTCGCATGTGAAGTCTGGCCAAGGGAACTAAAAGTATGGTCGACGCCATCGAGCCCAACAGTTGTAGGATCCGATGGGCCGGGGCTCTTTGTAGGGGGAGACAGGATTTGACTTGATCTTGTAAGGCCTGAATTCTTGCTGCCGGTAAATAGGCACGCATTCTTTTTGTGTCTAAGTCTGCGCCTATGAAAGTAATACGTTGAGATGGCTGTAGTACAGATTTTTGCAAACTGAACGTGATCCCCAAGAAACGGCCCAAGGTAAACGTGGCTCTGAGCGCTTGGAGTAGTAGATGCTCGGAGGTGGCAGTAAGGAGCCAGTCGTCTAGATAAGGAAACACCTGGAATCCCAGACTTCTCAGGTGAGCAGTTACCACTGCCAGACACTTGGTGAACACCCTGGGGGCTGTGGTGAGACCAAAGGGCAGTGCTCGGAATTGAAAATGACTGGCTCCGAGGCGGAAGCGTAAATGTCTCCTGGACTCTTGAGCTATGGGAATGTGATAGTAAGCGTCCTGGAGATCTATGGAGCACATCCATGCATCTTTTTCCAGCAAAGGAAGAATAGATTGAAGAGTGACCATTCGAAATTTGGACTTCTTTACGAAACGATTCAATGAACTGAGGTCCAAAATGGGCCTGAAGTCCCCTGTCTTTTTTGGTACCAAAATAATTTTGAGTAAGTTCCTGATCCGATCTGGCCGATGGGGACAGGCTGGATGGCTCTTTTTTCTAGCAGCTTTGAAACCTCTAATGCTGCTTGATCCCGCTGACTGGGTGGTACGTCCGGGATTTCCCTTAAAGAAAGGGGGGATTTGTTGAAGGGGATGATATATCCTCCGGTAATAATGCGAAGCACCCACTGATCGCTTGTTATGGATTCCCAAGCTTGTGGGTGCGCCGCAAAGCGACCCCCGACTGGCTCCGGAGTTGCACAGTCGGGCAACAACTCAGGAACGCTGGTTGTATGAAGAACCACGAAAGGAATCGCGGTCTCCAGAGTTACAGGGGCCTCTGCCACCTCTGGGGCGGCGTCTTCCAAAATTCCCCCCCCCCTGCCTCTGGAGGGGGAATCACCAGGTGGAGTAGGGAAAGACTTCTGAGATTTTTTAAACCACATTTTCCCTCCTCTCCCAGCCTTGGGGTAAGGCCTAGAAGGAGTGGAAAATCGGGCCCCAACGGCAGTCAAAGTCTTGCCCTCCTGCTCGCACCTAGTTAGTGTGTCCTTCAACTTGGGTCCAAACAAGGATGACCCATCAAAGGGGTCGCGAAGGAAGACTTGAAAGCCTCCGTGAACGAACACAAGCGTAACCAGGCTTGTCTCCTGAGGGCAACGCCTGTTCCCGCTGCTCTACTCGCCCCTTCGGCCGCATATGAGATGAGCCTCATGGACGAGTTAACAATAGAAAAGAGGGTAGTCATCTGTGCGCCAACAGTCGGGGCCAGCGCCTCAGGTAGATTACCAAGAAGAGAGTCATTTAGCTCTTTGAGAAGATCTCTTTGGAGCCTCGTAAAATGACATAAGTAGTTCAGCGACCGTAAGGTAAAGGCCGCTGAGGACAGGGTACGCTTCCCGTACCTATCCATACTCCTGGAATCCTTATTAGGAGGATGAATAGACGTCGAAGCCTCTGCCACGTCCTGCTGTGTGGCAGAAGCTACCACCAAAGCATCTACAGGCACACCCTTTGTGAGAAACTCCTTCTGGGGGGGGGGCTGACAAAAATTTATTGGGCCTCGCAGGCACCGGTTCCACAGAATCAGGGTGTTCCCACACCCTTCAAGGAGTTCATCGAAGGGCGGAGACACCCATGAGGCGGAAGGCTGGGCCCCAAAGGCCTTGAGGAAGACTGACTCCTCAGCTGAAGGGGTTTTGGCTTGCCAGTCACCTCTCTGTCTCAGAATCTCCAAGATATCTGAGAAGGAGATATCATCCGAAGATGATTTGGGGGACCCTTCTGCGTCATCGAGGTCAGTATCCGATGTAATAGACTCATCTTGGGAGTCTACATGTTTCCTCTTACACAATTTCTTCCGTGGGGGTTCGTCCGAAGCAGTTTCGGACGGACCACCCGGAAGAAGGGAACCCCCGATGGGGGTATCCTCAGGCCCTGGGGCCCCACTGCCGGGGGGCTGCAACACAACAGAGGCACCAGTCTCCAAATCTAGTGACGGTGAGGTAGAATCTTGTTGAGCCGGCAAGGGCATGGCCAGCACGCTCCTCATGGCCTCAAAGGCCGGACCTCCAGAATCCAAGGAGGTCACTGGTCTAGAGGCCACGATGGCACTGGGAATTCCAGCAGCCGATGCTCCGAGAGGAAGACTAGGCACCGAAGCACCCAATCCCAAAGTATTCCCCTCGGGCCCGGCTGAAGAGGTCGCAGTACCGAACCCTGAACCGGAGGACAGGGTAGGAAGCAAAGTCGGAGCCGAAAGGCCTGTAAGGGGTCTCTGCTCCGACCGTATGGCTCCACATTGCTCCACCACCACCGGCTCCAACGGCTCCGAAGAGGTTGGAGGAGGAATCAAATGTGTTGGAGGGGGGATCGGCTCCGAAGCAAACTGTGCTGGAGCCGAGACCATTTTAGTAAACACTGGAGATTGGAATAGTCTCTGTAAAACCCTATCCAGGTCCGAATCTGACAGTCTCGAGGATTTAGAGGAGGTAGACACTCGAGAAGACTTTCCTCTTGGCTCCGAGAGAGTAGGGGACCGGCTCCAAAACGGCTCCAATACTGTCGGCGCCGACTCCACCACAGCATGGACCACCATCGGCACCGAAGGAGCCTTCTTCGGAGCCGAGGGGGAAGAGTCTGAGCTGCACACTTCCACCGGCTCCGAAGCCATTGGAACCGATGGAGGTGATTCACCTCTCGATACTCCAACTTGCGGCTCCGAAGGCAATGGAGCCGAAGTAGGAGGTACCGAGGCAGACCCTTCGACCCTCGGCCCCGAAGTCAGTGGAGCCGAGGAAGAAGAGGTCAATTTAGTCTTTTTAGAAGTCGGCTCCGACGGACTTGTCGGTGCCGACGATCTTTTCTTTTTGGAAGCAACAGGAGGATTTAAGGCTTCCTCAAATGAAGGTTTTATAAGACCTTTCAATATCAACTTGTTCTTGCGTTCTTGAAGAACTCTAGCAGAGAAAGCATGACATACGCTACAAGTCTCTTGCAGATGTTTCGGCCCCAAACAATAAACGCAGACTGAATGACTGTCTGTGATGGACATTTTATAACTGCACCGAGTGCATTTTTTAAAACCTGACTTGTGTTCTTTGGACATAGTACAGGCCCTTCAACAATAACGACTTTTCCACAATAAGTAAGCACTATGACAAAATTGCGCCAACTGACAAGCGCGAGACACACTGGCGCGAGTACTCAAGAAAAAAAGTTTACCTCACAAACAAACAGACAAAACAAGGCCAATGGCCCAAAGCCCTCTAATTTAAACGGGCTTGGCCCGAAAACAATTAACCACAAAAGGAGATAACAGTTAAATAGTACACAAAGGTAGGGCAAAGGCCCTCTAACTTAAACGGGCCTTGCCCGACTGAAAAAATAAAGTACCAGACACTCAAGCACTCAAAAGTAGCAAATAGTAAAGAATAATAAGGACTAGCTGTTAAAACAGCTGTTTGGTTAATATATGACAAAAAACCCCAAGGTCAAAGACCAATAAAGGTAAAAAGAACCACTTAGCTCCAGCCAAGTCGAGACCACGTCCAGCTTGTAAAGCGGCAAACGAGATCTGGGGAAGCAGGTGTAGTGCATCCTGGGATAGGGAGTAGCCCAGCCAATGAGAGACTTCGTGCTAGTGTATTAGTTGCCGAGTCGGAGCCGATGGATCGGCTCCGAACCCATCTGTCATGAATGTAGGCGAGATAGGATCCCATTACATCTAATTTTCTCTTCTCCATGCAGCTACCACTAAGAAAAGATGCACATTCAGTTGTGATTTTCCCATAAACTTCATTAAGGGGGTTAACAAACATTAAGATGGTATCTGCTTAGTGTACAAATAAGCATTCTATCACCTAAAGTAATGCTGGCACACTTCAAAACAATATAAGACAACCCCTGCATATAAAGCAATTGCACGGCTTGAATTCCAATTTGAAATACAGCAAAATAAGCCAGCAAACTATGATTCTGAACAAATCAATATTTTAATACAGGCCAGCAAAAGAAAAAAAGGAAAAAACAGACCAGTTTCGGTTAATATTGTTACATAGCCTGCCTTCCTCAGTGTTAAAGTACAAACCACAAATTCCTTTTATGCATGACATCAACCACAAAAAACAAACTGATTGGTCAAATTATAGATGCTCATTAAGACAAGGTGGAAAAGGTCCACCCAATTTAATTATCCACTTCTTTTCTTTGGCATCAAGAATACTATGCCAACCTGCTTTATTTAATCTGTTGCCCCCAATTTTATCTATTACAGTGAATCTGAAAACAGCTGCAGAATGTATTAAGGAGTGTTTGTATAATGCACTAGTGGGCTTCCTTATCCTCATGTCACCAATATGTTGAGATATTCTTATTCTCAGTGGTCTCGAAGTCTGACCCATATAAAATGCTGAGCAACTGCATGCAGCCAAATAAATAACCCAATCGCTACTGCAGTTAGCAAAAAATGCGACATCAAAAACATTTTCAGAATTCTGACTTCTAAATTGTTTAGACTTCATAATACGATTGCAATGACCACAGGGAGAACACCCAACAAGAGTAACCCCCCAATAAAGTGTGTGTACCAGTATGACTCGAACATCTAGGTCCTCATTTACAGTGACTTACATAGGAAACCAAATTTCTGCCTTTACGAAAAGAAAACTGGCATTTCTCCTGAAGAAATTAAGTTACTATCACCTTTACGAAAAGAAAAACAGCATTTCTCCTGAAGAAATTAAGTTACTATCAGCCAACAAGATGTTCCAGTGCCTTTGTACACTTGTGTTTCCGTAATCCTTCCATATGTGGTGACCAGCCTGCTAGAGTGCCTTTCATATGTGGAGACCAGCCTGCTAGAGTTAAGTTACTTGTTTTTCTTTATATTTCAAAATATTGCCTCTATTTAATGTAGTAGCCCAATTACTGGCTGTCAGAACATGTCCCATTTTGTAGCCTCTGTCACGAAATCTCTTGGTAAGGTCTTTCCTAAAATGTTCATAAGTGGATTCTTGCAAGCAGATGCGTCTCATTCTTATGAACTGTGACCATGGGATGTTCCTAGCTATACGAGGTGAAGGCTGGATGCATGGAGAAGGGAATTGTGGATATTTGCGAAATGCCTCAGTTCATAAAGTATGATCGGTATTTCTGGTGATTAAAACATCAAGATATGTTATTTGTTCCAGACTGTAATTCACCGTGAATTGTAGGCCCCATTTATTTTCATTAAGACAGCCAACAAATAATGCACATCCGATCTCCATACCATCCAGCAATCATCCAAGAACCTCCTCCAAATGTCCATTTCCACCAGTTAAATGTTATGTACATTATCATAAATCAAATGTTCTTCAACATAAGCCATGAAAAGGTCTGCATATATGGGGGGCAAAGGAAGCCCCCATCACTGTTCCTTTAATATGCCAATAGCATTGTTCCTGGTAGAAAAAGACATTTTTGGTAAGGACATGTTCAGTGAGGCATATCAGGAAGGTGTTGAAACCAGGTTGAGAGAGATCCGATTTGTATAGCTAGTATTCTATGGCTTCCAAACTGGCCTCATGTGGTATATTGGTGTAAAGTGCACAGACATCTAGTGTACATAATAACTACCCTTGTTCCAATTGGGTTTTGGAAATGATCGGAAGAAATTCAGTGGTGTCCTTGATTCTTGATGGTGAGGAATTGTGACAGGGGCTCAGTAAGTGAACCTCTGCCCGATACAATCTGTCTGCCTGGTGGGTTACAAGGGTCCTTGTGAATCTTGGGTAAAAATAAATCTATTAATTCATAGGGTCCAATAATAACGCATCTCAATTTCTTCATGAGAAATGCCGGTTTTCTTTTCGTAGAGGCAGAAATTGGGGCTCCCATTTAAGTCACTATAAACGAGGACCTAGAAGTTCAAGTCATACTGGTACACAAACAACTTTATTGGGGTATACTCTTGTTGGGTGTTCTCCCTGTGGTCACTGTAGTCATTGCAATAGAATTATAAAGTCTAAACAATTTACAAGTCAAAATTCTGGAAATGTTTTTGATGTCACATTTTTTGCTAACTGCAGTAGCAATTGGGTTACTTATTTGACTACATGCAGTTGCTCATCATTCTATGTGGGTCAGACTTCGAGACCACTGAGAATAAGAATATCTGAACACATTAGTGACATGAGGATAAGGACGCCCACTAGTGCATTATAGAAACACTCCTTGATACATTCTACAGCTGTTTTCAGATTCATGTTAATAGATAAAATTGGGGGCAACAAATTAAATAGAGCAGGCTGGCATAATATTCTTGATGCCAAAGAAAAGTGGATAATTAAATTGGGTGGACTTTTTCCACCAGGTCTTAATGAGCATCTATAATTTGACCAGTTTGTTTTTTGTGGTTGATGTTATGAATAAAAGGAATTTGCTGTTCGTACTTTAACACTGAAGAAGGCTATGTAACCATATTAGCCAAAACCGGTCTGTTTTTTTCCTTTTTAATTTTGCTGACGTATTAAAATATTGATTTTGTTCAGCATCACAGTTTGCTGGCTTATTTTGCTGTATTTCAAATTGGAATTCAAGCCATGCAATTGCCTTACGTGCAAGGGTTGCCTTATACTGTTGTGCAAGTTTTTCCCTGCTGTGGGTCTGTGATTTGCTGTATGCCCAAATCTGTTGGCTTGCTTTACCTGATTGGGCCCATTTGAATATATCCACTTCTGTGCTAAACCTTTCAGGGGACATATCTATTTTGGAACTATCTGGCTGTCTTCATTGCATTTTATACTGTTTATTACAGGCGTTTTGTTTTGGAATGGTATTGGAGCTTAAACTATATTCGTGAAACAGGGCTGATCTTCCAAACGCCACTTTCTGGTTTACAGGATTACTGAGTTACAAGATATGGGCTCAAGGTGAACAATTGGCAGTTTTCTGGATTAACGTACATCTTTTGCAGCACTCTTGGGTTCATTTGTTGGTGGTTTGCTTTTGGGACCGTTCCTTATCATATAGGAGACGGATTATTGTTCTATATGAAGAAGGTGCCTTGCGTTGTCAGGACTTGGTTGGTACTTCTATACGAAGAAGGTGCCTGACTTGGTTGGTACTTCTATGTAATTTGACTTCTATTGGCTCCTGATTTCCACATTTATACTTATTTGACAACTACAGGGACATGTGGGGGAATGAGCCTATATGTTGTTTTTCTGACTGTTGGGAAGACTTGAGGTTGCAGTGTATAACCACCATTTTATAGGGAATGCCAGTATAAACTAACTCAGTGTGAACACTTGGTTGTCAAACTACATTTTGGACTTATACATGTTCTGCTTTGGAGGGTTTACCAATTGTGTGTGTGTGTTCTCTTGGGATTATTTATTAACATTTTGATCGAGAGTCCATTGCAAAATACAACAAAGGATTGTTAGGCTGCTGGGAGCTGGTAGACTTTTTTTATTCACAAACAAAACTTATTTTGATGTACAAATTTGGTTTATACATGACCACCAACTACTAGGTCACCATAGATAATTTTGAGGGCTTTTTGCCTGCATTTTACAGGCAAGGGCTATATGGTTCACCTATCCGATAACTATTATATAAATGTGGACAATAACAAAGCAGCTCATATCATTACTGGCCGTAAACGAATGCCATTCATTCCATGGATGTCATATGGGCGTAGCATTGCCAATTAATGTGTATTGTTTGAATTTTTTTTGGCAAGGGCTATTATGGTCCATATTTGACTAAAGGATCAAGCATTTATGTGTGAATGGAATGTTATAGAGGTTTTCTACTACTACAGAGACTTTAGTAAAACGGCATGTTGGTATGCTAGTCAATAACGATTTAATTAATAAAAAGGGTGTATTGCCAAGGTACAGTTCAGTTCCTTCTCAGCCAACCAGCTATATTTGAGATTTATATTGTTTAGTGTGGGTGTTTAGCCACATTTATTTTGCTATATCCCATTGCGTACCCACTGAGTATAGATTTAACCAAAATATTAACAGGACTATCTGCTGATTGAGAAGATCTGGGGGTGTTTGGTGTAGGTATTGACAACCAAGGGGATATTAGGACCACTGTTGAAGGACCGGAGAAGGTCTGAGGCTTTACACTTCTAAGACTGAAAAAAAGCAAGAGATCCTTGAGATCCAATGTTTGGCATTCTAGGCTTTTCAAAGTGTATTTGGCCAAAGGCATCTCACCAAGAGGGCTGAGAGTAGACACACAACCACTTGTTAATGAGATAGATGCAGAAAGTAAAGTTGTGTACCTACCATAAATGTAGATGTTCGAGTGTATTCACTGTTGCAGTCATTACACTTGGGTTATCCTGCTGGCAGGCTACCCGCAGTCGGCCAGAATTCTGAAGTCTAGGTCTGGCGTCGGATGCTGTCGCCTCCTCCCCGAAGTCGGTGTGCCAAGGGTATAAAAGATGTAGCCGATGCCATTTTCTTCAGTTTTTCTTGCCCCAGATGTCAGGTACCCCCATATAGGAAGGCTAAAAAATTATACCAATAAGTATGCATGCACAACAATACCACTTCCTTCATCTACAAGCAAATACACCACGTAGGTTGTATAGGATAGAGAAGTACAGAAAAGTCCCAGCAAAGAAAGGGGGATGGTGGGAGGGTAACCTGGACTGCAACAGTGAATACACTCGAACATCTACATTTATGGTAGGTACACAACTGTACTATGTTCATCGTGTTTCACTGTTACAGTCATTACACTTGGGTTAAATCCCAAAGCTGAGGCTGGGTGGCTGGGTCTAAATAGGATTAGGAGAGGCTATAAGGCCCTGCAGAACTGCAGTGGCAAAGCCTGCTCTAGATTTAGAGTAGAGAGGTAATTGGTAGTGCTTGGTAAAAGTGTGCACTGAAGTCCAAGTTGCAGCCTCTAAAATGTCTTTGGTTGGTACTCCTCTGAGGAAGGCTGCTGAAGTGGCTGCTGCTCTGGTAGAATGTGGCCTAATGCCCTTAGGCACTGATTTGCCGTGTTGTGAACAGCAGAAACTAATGCAGTGGCCTATCCATTTTGAAAGTCTGCTTTGAGATCGCCTTTCCTTGTGATCTTGCAGCATATGCCACCAAAAGTTGCTCAGTCTTTCTGAGAGCTTTAATTCTGTCCAAGTAGAAGAGTAGCTGCCTGTGTATGTCCAAAGAATGCAGGAGTCTCTCACCCTTATTCTGTGGGTTTAGATAAAAGGTGGGCAAATGAATTGTTTGGTTAAGGGCCACACTGGACACTACCTTAGGCATAAAAGTAGGGTTTGCCCTCAGAGAAACCCTGTCTTGATGAAAAATGATAAAAGGCTCCACAGCCATGAGTGCCTGTAACTCTGAGACTTGCCTTGCAGAGGTTATTGCTAGGAGCAGAGCTGTTTTCCATGATAAGAACTTTATTTCAGCTGTGTTGGCTGGCTCAAAAGGTGGCAGTGTTAGTTTTTCCAAGACATAATTGAGATCCCATGCAGGTATTGGTGCTCTCCTTGGGGGTCTTATGTTTTTGGCCCCTCTGAGGTACTGTCTTAGCAACGGATGTGAAAAAATAGGTGGTTCCGTATTGTAATGAGCTGAAATGGTAGACGCATGGATTTTAATTGATGAAAAAGATAGGCCTTTGTCCAGCATCTAAATTAGATATTGTAAAATCTAAGGAATATTTGGTACAATCGTGTCAATTCCTTGTGCCTGGTTCCAAGCACAGAATCTCTTCCATTTTCCTGCATAAGATTTTCTGGTACTGGGCCTCCTGGCCTCCAAAATAACATCCATCACTGCTTTAGAGAGAGTTGTGTTATGAATGGCTACATTATCCGCATGCTGCCAGATTTAGGGTCCTGAGTTGGCTGTGCCAAATCTGATTGTTTCGTTGACTCAGTAAATGAGGAACCAGAGGTATTGTCCAGGCTGGGCCTTAAGACAAGCTCTTTAGGATTGGATATCAGTGCTGGTGGGGCCAGTCTGGGGCAATCAGAATCATTTTTGGCTTCTCTTGTCTGACCTTTAGGAGTACCTTGGGGAGGAGAGGCAGAGGAGGAAAGGCATACACTAAGGTTTTTCCAGCTGAATGATAGAGCATCCACTTTCCATGCTTGCTTGTGATAAGTCTTTGTGCAGAATCTTTGAAGCTGGCAATTGTCAGGGGAGGCAAATAGATCTATGTCTGGGCATCACCATTTCTTTGTTATCATGCTGAAGACTTGTGGATCCAGTTGCCACTCGTAGGGATCCGTGAGGTTTCTGCTTAGTTCGTCTGCCAGAGTATGTACTTGATAAGTCAATGCTGTGTCCCACAAAATCATGGCTTGTCTGCAGAGGGGGTAGGAATGTGTGCCTCCTTGATTGTTTATGTACCACATGACTGTAGTATTGTCCGTCTTTATCAGAATTGTCCTGGAAGAAGTAGATCCTTGAAAGCTGTTAGGGCATTATGAACAGCCAGCATCTCCTTTTTGAGTGATATGAAGATGCATTTGGCTTGTGGACCATGTGCCCTGAAAACATTTTCCTGCCATGTGTGCCCCCCAGGCATAGTCTGATGCATCTGTTGTTATTGACTGCCTGGCTGTGGGTAGGGTGAATGGCTGTCCCTTGTTGTGGTGACAGGCCTGTGCCCACCATCGAAATTCCTGTTGCAGGCAAGGAATGAGGGTTACTAATGTTTCCAGGCTGTGGCAATGTTGAGTCCAAACACTTTTTAGATGCCATTGTAGTTTCCTCATATGCAGTCTGGCATATGGAATTAGAAGAATGCACGATGTCATGAAGCCCAAAGCCTGCAGAATTTTTCTTGCAGATAACTGGGTCTTTGTTGCCAACATTTTGAAGTAAGAAGTCAGTTGCCTTTGTTTGTCTGGCATGAGATAAGCCATCTGGGCAGTTGTATTTAAGCTTGCACTCAGGAATATTATCTCTTGAGAGGGTACTAGTTTTGATTTATTTTCGTTTACTGTGTACCCTAGGCAACTTAGCAATCTTTTTACAAACGCCAGATGTTTCAGTAGAATGTCCTTGTTCTCTGCTTGAATAAGGCAGTCGTCCAAGTAGGGATATATTTGAATTCCTCTTTGTCTGCAGAAAGCAATTATTGGTGCCAGGCATTTTGTGAAGTCCCTGGGCGCAGTAGATACGCCAAAGGGCAGCACAGAGAATTGGTAGTGCATTGAGCCAGCTAAAAATCTGAGGTATCTTCTGCAAGATTGTTTGATTGGAACATGCAGGTATGCCTCCTTTAGGTCCAAAGTTACGAGACAAGCCTTGTTGCCCAACATGGGCAGAAGTTGCTGCAGAGTGAACATTTTGAATTTTGGAACTTCCAGAAAAGTGTTTAGAATAGACAGGTCCCAGTATTGGTCTCCAGGCTTTGTCCTTTCTGGGTACCAAGAAGGGTTTTGAGTAAAATCCTAGTCCCTGCTCCTGAAGTGGTACTTGCTGAATGGCCCCCATGTCCATGAGGGAAGAAACTTGCTTTTGTGCCTCTGCCCATTGATTGTGTGGCAGGTCTGGCATGCCTCTTGCCTTTGGCAGGGTGTGAAAGTGGAACCTGTAGCCTTGAGACACTATATTCAAGACCCACTTGTCCTGTGTAACCATGTGCCAGTTTTGTTGAAAAAGTGCTAATTTCCCCCCTAAGGTAGTTTCCAAAAGGTAACTGCTTGGAAGTGGTAGAGGAAAGTCATTGTGACTGTTTCTTATAAGGTTGAGATTTGTCTTCTCCACTTTTGGAGGTAGAAGCACCCCATTGTTTAGGCCTGTATGAGCCCTGGGGCTGGGCTCTGCCTCTAGGGCGTCTGTATCTGCCTCTTTGTGGCCTGTCTGATACTGGAAAGGACCAATTTTTTGAAGGACAGTTTCTGCTAAATCTGGGTGGCTGTACCTGTAAGAAATCTTTAACTGTTTGCATAGATTTCGCTTTATCCTCCATTTTCTTCAACACCTCTTCAGCCTTAACACCAAACAAAGTATCATGCTGTAATGGAGCATCTAATAATTTTGCTTTAACATGATCAGGCAGATTCTGTTCCTTTAACTAAGCATGCCTTCTAATCACAGAACCCGTCACAGCTGCCCTACAAGAGACCTCCAGTGAATCAAAACCACATTGCAAAGTATGCTTTCCCATTTGTTCAGCTGCATGCAATAAATCCTGCATTTCCTTGTTGTCTGGACAGTCAGAATTAGTCAACATTTTTTGTTTTAATAGTGACATTAAGTATTGCTGATATTTAAGCATATGAAATTGACAATTTAAGGCCCTTACGGCCAAAGTAGCTGAAGTGTAAACCTTTTACCGTCATCTGTCCAGTGCCCTTGAATCTCTTTCAGAGAGGACAGGGTTTTTTTGCAGTGGAACCCTTGACACCCTTATGACCTTGAGAAATGGTCTCTGGGTCAGCTGCAGGGTTTTTATATAAAAATTTATGGGAATCTGGAACCCTGTAGTATCTGTCTGGCTTAACTGGTGCAGGAGGTACGGAGTCTGGAGACAGGCCAGAATCTGAAAAAACATCATCCACAATGTCCAGAAAAGGGGCCTGTGCTGTGGAAGTAAAAGAAAATCTCTGAGTCTTTTCTTAGATTCTGAGTAATCCTGGCTCTTCCAATGGAAATGCTCCCTCATGGTATGCAGGGTTTCCCCAAAAGAGTAATCTTCAGGAGGAGAAGTTGAAGGAATAGATTCTTCAGCATCAGAATCCTCATAGGGAGGAAGAGAGTATTCTACATCAGAAGAGGAATCAGAGGAAATGGAAACCTGATCCGAAGATTCATATTCAGTCTCTTGCCTAGGCCTCTTATCAGGAGGGGGATGGGAACCCCTGATCAAAGAAATAAGGTCTCCGGCCATTTTGAGAATTTCTTTTTTAGGCGTGGAAGTTTGTCCTGGAGAATGCTGTACTTGTTTCTTTGTCTTTAGAGCTGCTTTAGTCTTTGGCTTTGAAGCTGAAGATGGCTTTACATATAACTTTGTTGGTCTGAAAACACCCTCAGAAGCCGATGCCTGCACAGCGGCTCCGGACCCATCTGAGGGGATTGTTTCCGAGGATCCAATACCTTGAGTTTCCATAGGCCCAGTCAGCTCCACGTGGGAGTCAGAAGCGGCTGGTGGCTCTGAGGTAGCGGGTGTCAGGGGCTGCGAAAGCGCCTCGCTGACAACCGGCGAACAGACGACTAGCTTAGCGGAAGCCTCGTGGTCTGTTTTGGACCTCGGATGCCTGTCCTTGTCTTTATCCTTACGTTTTTTATAAACTCCGGTCGTCAGTTGTTCCGACGGCATAGTATAATTAAATCTTCGGCCGAAGTAATGAAAGGCAAAATCGTACAGACGCTTGATAGTGCGTTGGTTAAATCTAGCACAAAACCGACAACAAGCAACGTTGTGGTCTGGGCCTAGGCAAGGTATACAGTAAGAATGAAAATCTTTATGAGGTATTTGCTTCCCACAAGAACATCAAAGAATGTTCACAAACCAACAAATAATTCCAAGTAGAGTCCCAGGCAAAACCAAGACAGTAAATGTTCCAAAATAAGGAAACTCGAGGATCCAAAATATTAGCGAAAAAAATTTAAAACAAGCGCTTTCGCCTGACTGTGTGTCAGGCTTTTTCAAGTTGCAATGAAATGTTAGTTGAAACCAAACCCTTTATATGGGTTGTTTTAATTTACATAATTGGTTAAATACCATTTAATTACAGTTCATTGACAATACATTTAAAGAAGAAATACCCCTAACTTAAAGACTCTTGTTTGAGTTTGGTTAAAAATAATAGTAATACAAACCACAGTTTAACCAAACTCAAACAAGAGTTTTTAAGTTACTGGGCACCTCACCATCTTTGTTAACATTAATATATGTACAAGATGTACAATGTTCACATTTTCTTGTAGTGGGGACCCCATATGTGCACCCAGTATGTTCCAATATCGCCTTGAAACTACTTCTATTTTCTTAAGTAAAAGTCGGTCTGAAAATAAATAAGTGACAAGTGACAAATGTCACTACCAGCTTGTAATAAATTCCAGTTGTTAGAAATTATTTTTTCAAAACATCTAGCTTCTACTGTATAATGCATAACCATATTGTTGACCTTAAATGGTTCAATTTCCCTAGTAGCGTCCAAACTTTGTAAACTAACGATGGCCAAGCCCAAACTTGATAATGGGAGTATATTTGTTTTGTCTACCCATCCAAATGTCATTGCCTATTGAATCCAAGAGGTCAGGTTGACACCCCCTCTCCTTAAACATGTCCTTCGCTTCTTCTATGACGTTAGGGTTATAAAACATGCAGCTGACGCCATTACATCAGTTTTTCTTGCCCCAGATGTCAGGAGTCCCCACAATAGGAAACAATTACATGGCGTGGGATACCCCCAGTAGAAAGTAAATACCAATGTTATAAAATATGGCCAAACAAAGAAGAATAGGTAGAAGTATAGAGAAGTCAGGGGGTTGGAGGGAGGGTAACCAGGACTGCAACAGTGAATACACTCACATCTACATTTACAGTAAGTGTACACAACTGTACTATGTTCGTGTTTCACTGTTGCAGTCATCACATTTGGGTTGATTCCCAAAGCTAAGGATGGAGGCAGTCAAGAAGCATTAGGGCTGGCAAGCAGGCCCTGTAAGACTGCTGTGGCAAATCCAGCTCTTGATTTGGAAAAGATAGGCAAGTGGTAATGTTTGGTGAAGGTGTGTACAGAGCTCCAGGATGTCCCTGGTAGGGACTCCCCTGAGAAATGCTGTATAGCTTGATGTAGCCCTAGTGGAATGTGTTCTAATCCCCTGTGGGGTAGGTTTCCCATGGTGCTTGTAGCAGAAATGGATGCAGTGTGCTATCCATTTAGAAATGGTTTGTTTTAAAATGGCCTTGCCCTCCGCCCCTGTAGCAAAGCTGACTAGCAGTTGGTCAGATTTTCTGAAAGGTTTAGTCCTGTCCAGATAGAACCCAAGCTGCCTGTGCACGTCCAGGTAGTACAGGATCTTTTCCCCTTTATTCTGAGGATTAGGGGAAAAGGTTGGCAAATGAATGGATTGTTTTAAAGCCACACTAGATACCACCTTGGGCATAAATGATGGGTTAGTCCTCAAGGAAACCCTGTCCGCATGGAATGAAGGGTTCCATGGCCATAAGGACCTGTAATTCAGACACTCTTCTTGCTGAAGTGATGGCTAGAAGTAAAGCTGTTTTCCAGAAGAGGAATTTTAACTTTGCTGAAGCAGCAGATTCAAAGGGTGGAAGTGTGAATTTTTCCAATACAAAGTTAAGGTCTCAGGCTGGAGTGGCAGCTCTCCGGGGGGGGGGGGGGTTCTTAAATTTTTGGCTCCTCTCAGGAACTGTTTGACCAGAGGATGAGAGAAGAGGGGTGGCTCAGTATTATAATAAGCTGAGATGGCAGAAGCATGAATCTTAACTGAAGAGAAGAATAGGCCTTTGTGGAGCATTTCTGTTAACTAATCTAGTATATGAGGTAAGCTGGGCATATTTGTGTCCATTCCTTGAGACCAGCTCCAAGAACAGTATCTTTTCCACTTTTCTGAATAGAATTTTCTAGTACTAGGCCGCCTTGCCTCAAGGATGACATCCAGCATCTATTTACTGAGGAATGCTGGTGAGGAGTTCATGGGATGAGTCAAGGCTGCTAGGTTCAGGGTTTGTAGCTGAGGATGCAAAATCTGGCCATCCTGCTGTGGCAGCAGAAAGGGGGTGTTTGAGGCAGGTACCATGGTGGCAGCACTGTCAGGCAGTGCAAAAGTGGGTACCAGTGCTGGCATGGCCAGTCTAGTGCAATCAGGATTGTCTTTGGCTTGTCCTGTTTGATCTTTAGTAGAACCTTTGAGAGGAGGGGCAGAGGGGGAAAGGCATAGATTGAGAGGTTTTCCCACGTAATGGACACAGCAGCCACTTTCCATGCTTGGCTGTGAGAAGTTCTGGTGCAAACTTTGCTCAATTGATAGTTCTGAGGGGAAGCAAAGAGGTTCACCTCTGGTGCCCCCTACCTGTGAATCAGAAGCTTGAATGATTTGGGTTCCAGTTTCCAGTCGTGTGGGTCCATTAGTTTTCTGCTCAAGTCATCTGCCAGTGAATTTAGTTTGCCTGGCAGGAATTGAGCTTGCAGGTGCACTTGATTGCTCAAGGCTGTGTTCCACAGAGTCATGGCTAATCTGCAGAGGGGGTAGAAATGGGTTCCCCCCTGCTTATGTATCACAACTGTGGTGTTGTCTGTCTTTATCAATAGTTGCCCTGGAAGAATAAGGCCTTTGAAGGCTGTCGGAGCATTCTGTGAAGTCAACATTTCTTTTTGATTGATATGTAGGTGCATTTGCTTTGAGCTCCATTTGTCTTGAACGCATTGTTCTGCCAGTTGAGCCCCCCATGCACAGTCTGATGCATCTGTTAGGATTTGGGCGGCAGGGGGTTGAGTGAAAGGAAGTCCTTTGTTGCGGTAGCAGGTCTCTGCCCACCACAGGAACTCTGCTCTTAGGCAAGGAATGATAGGAATCATTGTTTCCAGGTCCTAAGAATGTTGACACCAGAGACTTTTTAAGCACCGTTAAAATTTCCTCATATGCAGTCTTGCATATGGAATTAGTAGAATGCAAGAAGCCATGAACCTTAGGGCTTGCAGATAGCTAGGTTTTGGTGGCCAGTAGATTGAAGTAGTTTGTCAAATAAATTTGTTTTTCTGGAGTGAGGAATGCCATCTGGGAAGGTGTTCAAGCTTGCTCCCAGGAATACAATCTGTTGGCTGGGTACCGGATGTGATTTCTTTTCGTTGATGGTGTATCTCAGTGAAGTTAGAAGTCTCTTTACAAATGTCAGGTGCTGGAGTAGCAATTCCTGACTGTCCGCCTGAATCAGGCAATCGTCCAAGTATGGGTAAAACTTGAATTTTTCTCTGCCTGCAATATGCAATGGCTGGAGCTAGGCATTTTGTGAATACACTTTGCGCAGTAGATAAGCCAAAGGGAAGTGCAGAGAACTGCACTGCTCTGAAATGTAGATATTTCCTGAAAGATTCCCTTATGGAGATGTGCAGATAAGCTTCTTTTAAGTCTAGGGTGGCTAGCCGGGAGTCCTTGGCTAGCATAGGAAGCAGCTGTTGGAGAGTAAGCATTTTGAATTTTGGGACCACCAGGAAGGTGTTGAGAATAGACAGATCCAGGATAGGGTGCCAAAACATTTAGTTATGTACTTACCATAACTTTAGCTGTATGGGATCCATCTCACCTACATTCTCTACAGATGGGTTCGGAGCCGATCCTCAGCTCCGACTCGGCACGCTATACTATAGAACAAAGTCTCTTATTGGCTGAGCCACCTCATATCCCAGGATGCCCCACTACTGCTTCCCCAGATCTTGTTTGTCCGCACATATGCACACACACGTAGACTGTTGTTATAAGATTGCCCAGTGTTTCAAGAGAGGAAATTAGAAGTTATGTACTCACCATAACGTTCCATCTGAGTAGGTGACTTCATTTGGATGCAACCTGTGGGTATCGGATCCGAGCCGGCATTTCAAAAGCTTAGGATCCAAGCTCCTAGCTCCTCCCTCTACCCATAATCCCCTGCCAAGCCCTAACTGACCTCAGATTGAGTTTGCCTAGTGAATACTAGTATAAAAAAATACCTGAACACAGGAATAAACTCTTACTCTATATAGGTCAGGGGGGTGGAGGGTGGGGATGGTTGCATCCAAATGAAGTCACCTACTCAGATGGAACGTTATGGTGAGTACATAACTTCTAAATCTGAAGTAGGCAGACTTCATTTATCTGCAACCTGTGGGACAGAGTCCCCAGCTACCTAAATCTTGGGCGGCTGTCATGGAAGGATGTTCCGGAGCACCGCAGAGCCAAAGGATGCTCTCCCCCTGGAAACAACATCCACCTTATAATGAGAAATGAAGGTATGAGACGAGGCCCAAGTGGCTGCCACACAGATATCATCCAATGGCACTCGGGACTTAAAAGCGGCTGAAGTGGAAACTGCCCTAGTAGAGTGAGCTGTAATCCTCTGAGGAGCAGGCCTACCTGAAGTGTCATAAGCCTGCAAAATACAATTAGCAATCCATCTCGACAGTGTGACTTTGGAGACTGCTTTACCCATAGCAAATTTAGCAAAGGAGACAAACAGTTGATCTGATTGTCTATGACCAGCCGTTCTGTGAATGTAGAAGCGCAATTGTCTGTGAACATCTAAAGAATGCAGCTTATATTCTCCTTTGTTTTTATAGTTGGGGAAAAAAACAGGTAAGTTGATTGATTGGTTAATATTAGATTCCGAAGAAACTTTTGGAAGAAAAGAAGGATTGGTCCTGAAGAACACCCTATCGGGAAAAAAGGAGAGGTAAGGCGGTTTGACGCATAGATCCTGGAGTTCCGACATTCTTCTGGCTGAGGTGATGGCTACCAAGAAGGCAGTCTTCCAGGAAAGGTACTTTAGATCTACAGAAGCTGCAGGCTCAAAGGGAGGAGCAGTAAGGGCCTGTAGGACTAAAGATAGGTCCCAAGGTGGCACAGCTTCTTTGACCGGGGGCCTCAACAGAAAAACTCCTTTAAGAAAGGTCTTGCAAAGTTTTGCAGTCATGAGGGAAGCTGACTCATGACCCACATGATAATGGGAAATCGCTGCCATTTGTACCTTTACCGTGGAAGAACTGGCCCCCTGATGAAAGAGGTCTGTTAAGAAGTCCAGTACCGCAGACATTGGTGCAGAAAAAGGATCAATATTGTTCTGAGTCGCCCAAATAGAAAACCTTTTCCATTTGCTCCGGTAAACCTTCCTAGTGGAAGTTTTATGAGCCGCCACTAAAATGGCCTTGACTGGTGACGAGATACCGGGAGTCCTAATCAAGGATGGAACTGGAGCAGCCAGGCTGCCAATCTCAAGGTGTGTAGATTCGGAATCGGGAGCCCTTGAGGATGGGAAATGAGATCCGGGATCGGATCTAGAATCCAGGGCGGATTCACTTTGTGAGACCATACATAAGGGAACCAAGGCTGACGAGGCCAGAACGGGGCAATGAGAATCATTCTGCTCCCCAAACTGTTGGCTTTCTGCAAGAGCCTCTGCATTAGAAGTAGTGGAGGATAAGCATAAAGGAGACCGGGAGGCCAAGCATGCACCAGTGCGTCTCTCGGGGATTTCCCAGGTGGGGGAAGCAGAGCGAAGAAACTGTCGCATTTGGCGTTTGAGTGAGAAGCAAAAAGATCGCAACAGGGTTGCCCCCAGACGGCAAAAATCTTCTTCGCTACCAGAGGATTGAGAGACCATTCGTGAGGGGAAAGAATGGTGCGACTTAGCTTGTCCGCAAGGATGTTGGACCGTCCCGGAATGTGCGTTGCTACAAGAAAGCGTTTGGTGGAGATTGCCCATTCCCAGACTCTCATGGCCTCTCGACAAAGGGGGTAGGACCTGGTTCCCCCCCTGCTTGTTGATGTACCAGACTACCGACATGTTGTCCGTCTGGATCGCAATAGTCCCTGCAGGGAGAAGGCTGTGAAGTGCCTGCAACGCTAAGAGCACCGCCCTCATCTCCAGGACATTTATATGCAACGAGGTCTCTGAACTGTTCCACGTGCCTTGGACAATCTTGCCCGCAGAATGCCCCCCCCACCCGAGGCGAGAAGCGTCCGTGGTCACCGTGGCTAGGGGGAATGTTGCACAAAGGGGTCTCCCTGCTAGGAGCTCCGGTGACCGGAGCCACCAAAACAGGGAGTCCCTGTATGCCTTGCTGATAGCTATCGGGCTGTTGTGAGAATAGTACAGCGGAGACCACTGGACCTGTAGGGTCCATTGAAGAACCCGCATGTGTAAGCGAGCATGGAGAAGTGGAATAGCTGCTGCCATTGAACCCAGGGCCCTCAGGACCGAAGCCGCTGTCGGAAACGGTTGCAGGACTGCTGTGATATGACACCTCAGGCTGAACAGTCGATCTGGAGTGAGGAAGGCCCGCATTGATCTTGTGTCCAACCTTCCTCCTATGAAATCTATAAGTTGCGTGGGATGCAGTAAAGATTTTTCCAAGTTTATGGTGATGCCCAGCCTCGGGGCTATAAGGAGGAAATAGTCCCTGGCTGAGCACAGTAGATGCCTTGATGATGCCGTGAGGAGCCAGTCGTCCAGGTACGGAAAGACCTGTATTCCCTGGAGTCTCAGGTGGGCCGCTACCACTGCTAGTACCTTGGTGAACACCCTGGGGCAGAGGTGAGACCAAAGGGAAGGACCCTGAACTGGTAGTGGCTGGCTCCCAGCCGGAAGCGAAGGAACCTCCTGGACCGTCTGTCCATCCGAATGTGGTAGTACGCGTCCTTGAGGTCGATAGAGCACATCCAATCGTTCTCCCGCAAAAGGGGGAGTATAGATTGTAGAGTGACCATCCGGAACTTTTGCTTGGTTACAGACAGGTTCAGCAGGGAAAGGTCTAAGATCGGTCTTAAGTCCCCCGTTTTCTTTGGCACCAAGAAGAACCTGGAGTAAAACCCTGATCCGGTCTGATCTCGGGGGGACGCGCTGGATGGCTCTTTTTTTCTAACAGCTGCTCGATTTCGACAGCTGCTGCCTCCCTTTGGTCGGGTGGTACATCGGGGAGGCCTCGGAATCTGGGGATTTTGCTCAGGGGAATGGCATAACCTCTGGATATCACACGAAGCACCCAACGGTCTGACGTGATTGACTCCCAAGATGTCAGGTGCCTCGAAAAACGCCCCCTGACTGCCTCCAGAGATGGACAGCTGGGCAACCCTTCAGGGCTGTTGCATTGGTCTGTCAGAGAAGGGTTCTCTGGACCCAAAGTTCCTAGGAGCCCCTCTGCCTCTAGGACAGCGACCTTCCTGTCCTCCTCTGCCACAGAAGGACTGGTTGTCTGGAGCAGGTTGTGATTGCTGCGACTTCCGGAACCACAT
Organism: Protopterus annectens; assembly: GCF_019279795.1. Classification (NCBI taxonomy): domain Eukaryota; kingdom Metazoa; phylum Chordata; order Ceratodontiformes; family Protopteridae; genus Protopterus; species Protopterus annectens. The sequence continues at coordinate 1,823,829,125 of NC_056735.1, forward strand.
CTTCTTCTGTCCCTTTTGGTTCTTCGAGAAGGACCTCTGGGGAGCTGAGAAGCGGACTCCGACCGCAGACAGCGTCTTCCCGTCCTTCTCGCTCTGGACTAACGTTTCACGAACAGTTTTGCCAAACAGGGCAGAACCATCAAAGGGGGCATTCGCGAAGGTCGCTTTGAAGGGCTCTGCAAAGTCACAGTGGCGGAGCCAGGCCTGACGCCTGATGACGAGGCCCGCTCCACTAGCTCTAGCGGCTCCCTCAGTTGCATGAGAAAGTAGCCGCATAGAAGTATTAGAAACTGATCTGAGAGTGGCCATACGGGTGGAGTACACGTGCTTGTTCTCCGCCGACATGGACTCTGGGGGAGATGCCGCGTACTCTTTAATCAGGTCCCGTTGCATCCTGATGACGTGTGCCATGTAGTTCAGCGCTCTCAAAGAGAAGGTTGCTGAACTAAAAGCTCGCTTCCCAATGCGATCCATCGAGCGGGACTCTTTGCTCGGAGGATGCATAGAGGGACTTTCCTGTGCTAATTCCCTCTTTGTGGCTGCGGCCATCATCATAGCATCTACCGGGGGGCCCTTGCTCCAATGAGTGCGGTCCACTGGTGGGCACAGTATTCAATCCGGACACTTGGGGACAGGCTCAACGGTGTCCGGTTCCTTCCATGCTCTGGTGGAAATAAGGTCCACCAGAGGATCGGCAGGAGGGGACACCCAAGAGGTAGATGGGCCCGCCTCGAATGCCTCCAAGAACACAGACTCATCTGAGGAGGCCTTGGGGGCAGACCACCCCCCCTGATTCTAAGCATCTCCATAATGTCTCCAAAGGAGACGTCCTCCGGGGGTGACCTTGGGGAGCCCTCCCCTTCATCCAAGTCTGTGTCTTCGGTAATGGACTCAGGGGAGTCCACGTGTCTCCTTTTACACTTACGCTTCCGAGGCACTTCCTCGGGGGAGTGTCCGAGGAGTCCTCTTCAGCAGCCAGATGTTCCAAAAGAACTACTTGGGACATCGAGGCGGGCTGTCCCTGGGACCGGCTGATGGGAGCCTGGCCCAGCTGCAAGGGAGTGCGGGGTGGAGCCGCGGCAGGGTCCGGGGGTCCGGTAGTCCTCAACAGTGCCCTTTCCACTACGTCGAAAGCCGAGGGAGAGCCGGCCTCTCTAAGCCCCGAGAGCCAACCCCCACTCGGATCCGACGCATGGATTGGAGCCGAGACAGTCGGATCCGAGAGACCGATGCGCTCCGACCTAGACAGAGTCGAAGACACACCAGCTCCCTCGGATCCGAGGCTAGGCCCTCGGCTCCGAGAGGTCGGGTCCGGCACCAAGCACTCAAGGGATGGATCGGATCCGAGGTGCGCCGACCAATCGGATCCGAACCACCCCCGGATCCAACTCTGCCCGGCTCCGACAGCTCCGAACCTGGGAGACGGGTCGGAGAAGGAGCCAAGGGGGCAAAAAATGGTGTCGAAGCCCCTCCCGGTTGGGGGGGGCTAAGAGCACTCCCATTTGCATCTGGGCCTGGATGAAACGCCTCATCATCCGGTCCATGTCTGCTTCTGACATTGAGAAAGTGGATCTAGATGAGGCCACCGAAGCGGACCTAGAGAGCCGCCTCGGGGACCTCACCGAAGGGCTAGTCTCCTCCTCCTCGGGTCCGGAAGAGAACAGAGGGGAATGGAGCCGAGGAGGAGGAGATCTAGAAGACACAGGAGAGGCCCGCTTAGACGGAGGGGCCGAGCTTGAGGTCTCGGCCCGCCGTTTGTGGTGCCTCTCCTTATGTCTCTCCTTCTCTCTAATGGTCTCCCTGTCCTCCGGCTTCTTGGTGGGAGGTTGAGTCCCTGCCGGGGAAAGGGAGACCGTAGCACCCGTGGTAGGTTGCTGGCTAACAGGGGCAGAGGCCGCATCTGGGGAGAAGTCCCGCCAGTACCAACTTCGACCTCCGCTCCCTTAAAGCTCGGGGGTTGAACCCTGCGCATATGGTACAACCAGATGACAGGTGTTCAACCCCCAAGCATTTAACGCACTGAGTGTAGCCATCAGCTGGGGACAGCTTGTGGCCACACTCGGTACATTTCGAGAAAACTGCCTTAGGGGCTTCTGCCATGGTACACCCTAAAGGCCTAACACACAAAAAACTGAAACTCACACAAAACTACGCAAAACCCGAAGAAAAGTTTTAAGGTAAAGAGAGGAAAGCCTAAAACACGCACACAACTAAAACGAGAGTAAAACTTTAAAGTTTTCCTGTCAAAACTTATCTGAACACAATTTGCTGCCAGGAGCTCGAGGAATCCGTTGCTACTTGAAACGCGGCAAACGAAATCTGAGGTCAGTTAGGGCTTGGCAGGGGATTATGGGTAGAGGGAGAAGCTAGGAGCTCGGATCCTAAGCTTTTGAAATGCTGGCTCGGATCCGAAGTCGGATCCGATACCCACAGGTTGCAGACAAATGAAGTCTGCCTACTTCAGATCAGTTGTATTCGGACCGTCCGGTCTCTTCTAGCCTCCAAGGCAGGGGGAAGGAGGGTGGGTTATTAGGACTGTAGGCGAGATGGATCCCATACATCTAAAGTTATGGTAAGTACATAACTAAAAGATGTAATGTGATCCTATCTCGCCTACATTCTCTACAGATGGGACAGCGTCCCTAGCACCTAATTCCTGGGTGGCTCACTGGAAAACGGTCCGGAGAACTGTGGAACCAAAGGAAGCTCGACCCCTAGATGCCACATCCAATTTGTAATGAGAAATAAAGGTGTGTAGAGAAGACCACGTAGCAGCCGCACAGATGTCATTAATAGAGAGCTTGGAATGAAAGGCTGCCGAAGTGGCCATAGCCCTGGTAGAATGAGCTTTCACAGAAATTGTAAGCTCTTTATTTGAAATGCAATAAATATGACTGATGCAGTCTCTGATCCACTTGGCAATAGTGACTTTCATGACGTTTTTGCCCAATTTATTGTCCGAAAAAGACACAAACAGTTGATCTGATTTTCGTGCTTGGTGTGTCCTATCCAAATAGAAACGTAATTGTCTGTGCACATCTAAGCTGTGAAAGGTATACTCAGCTCTGTTTGTATACTTAGGGAAAAAAACGGTAATTCCAGTGATTGTTGCAAACAAAAGTTAGAACAAACCTTTGGTATAAGGATGGGTTTGGTCTAAGAGATACTCTATCCTTGTGAAATACCAGGTATGGTGGTTTGACACATAAGGCTTGAAGTTCTGAAACTCACCTGGCTGACGCGATAGCAACTAGAAGGGCAGTCTTCCAAGAAAGAAATTTCAAGTCACAGGTTGCTGCCGGCTCAAAGGGAGGTGCGGTTAATGCGCCTAACACTACGTTAAGGTCCCACGGTGGTGCAGGATGCGATATAGGGGGCCGAAGAAGCTAAGCTCCTTTAATAAAAGCTTTGCACAACTTATTGCTCATTAAAGGTGGTTCTACGTTCTCATGGAAATTGGAAAGAGCTGCCAATTGAACTTTGATGGTAGACACCGAACAACCCTGGTTGAACAGGGAAGTTAAAAACTTCAGAACCTCTGACACAGAAGCTGTCATGGGGTCTAATCCTCGGAGTTGGGCCCAAATAGCAAACCTCCTCCATTTACTGCTATACAACTTTTTAGTAGAAGTCTTGTGGGCCGAGGACAAAATATGCATGACTTCAGGGTCGAAAGAATGGCTCCTAACTATGGTCTGAAGAGGAGTAGCCAAGCTGCTAGCTTCAATGAATGGAGGGACTGATGGAGCTGTCCTGACTGATGCGTCAGGAGGTCCAGAACTTGGTCCAGGAACCAGGGACCATCCAATGCATACTTGCGAAGAAAGGGGAACCAAACTTGACGAGGCCAGTATGGGGCGATTAGAATCATTTTGCTTCCCAAGTGAATCTCCTTCTGAATCACCTTGGGGAGAAGGGGAACCGGTGGAAAGGCGTATAGCAGACCGGGGGGCCAAGCTTGGACCAGAGCAGCCTTGGGGGGCTCCCCTGGAACTGGAAAGAGAGAGAAGAACTGCTGGCATTTTGCGTTGAGGGGAGTTGCGAAAAGATCGCAACATGGAACTCCCCATCTTGTGAAAATCTGTGTTACCACTTTGTGATTCAAGGACCATTCGTGAGGGGAGAGAATAGTCCTGCTCAGTCTGTCGGCTATCACATTGGATGTCCCCGGAATGTGTGTTGCCACTAGAAAGTGTTTGGTAGCAATCGCCCAATCCCATACCTTCATGGCCTCTCTGAAAAGGGGGTAAGACCTGGTTTCTCCTTGCTTGTTCAAGTACCAGACTACCGACATGTTGTCGGACTGAATGGCAATCGTCCCCTGGGGGAGGTGATCGTGCAGTGCTTGCAATGTTAGAAGCACCGCCCTCATTTCCAGGATATTGATGTGGAGAAGATTCTCGTCGGAGTGCCACGTGCCTTGGACCGACCTGTCCAGATAATGTCCCCCCCCCCCTGTCTGGGAGGCGTCCGTAGTCAACGTGGCCGAGGGGGATGGGGGGAAGATGGGTCGCCCCTGATCCAGGTTGGAGGAAAGAAGCCACCAACGAAGATCCTGTTTGCACATCTCTGTGATCAATATGTGGTGACTGAGGGGGAGGTCTTGATAAGACCACTGGACTGAGAGGAGCCACTGTAGTATCCTCATATGCAACCTTGCCAAGGGGACGAGAAGAATGGTGGCTGACATGGAACCTAACAGCTGCAGGACCATTCTCGCTGGAGCGCGACGTCTGAGGAGTAACGCCCGAACCTGAGACTGCAATGTTGCTATCCTATCCACAGGAAGATAGACTCACATCTGCCTTGAGTCTATTTCTGCATCAATAAACAGAATACGCTGTGATGGCAGCAATATGGATTTTGTCCAATTGAAGGTGATTCCTAAGGAGCTGCCTAGGGAGATAGTGGCTGCTAGAGTTTTTAAGAGTAGATGCCTTGAGGTGGCAGTTAGGAGCCAGTCATCTAGGTATGGAAACACCTGGAATCCTAGACTTCTCAGGTGAGCAGTCACCACTGCCAAACATTTGGTGAACACCCCGGGGGCTGTGGTGAGACCAAAGGGCAGTGCAAGGAACTGGAAATGACTGTCCCCTAGGCTGAAGCGCAAGTGTCTCCTCAACGCCTGATCTATCAGAATGTGATAATAGGCGTCTTTGAGATCTATGGAGCACATCCAAACACCCTTCTCCAAAAGCGGGAGAATGGTTTGCAAGGTGACCATCCGGAATTTGGACTTTTTCACTGATCGGTTTAACCTGCTTAGATCCAAAATAGGCCTCAAGTCCCCAGTGTTTTTTGGTACCAAAAAGAATCTTGAGCAAGTCCCTGATCCGGCCTGATCTGCGGGGACAGGTTGGATGACTCCTTTTTGAAGCAGCTTTGAAATTTCGATGGCTGCCATATCCCGTTGACTGGGTGGCGGGTCCGGGATTCTTTGGGATGGTGGCGGGGGGGGGGGAATTGAGAGAAGGGAATGGTGTAACCTCCGGCAATGATTCGGAGCACCCATTGGTCCTGAGTGATACTTTCCCAGGCCTTTAGGTGCCTCGAAAAACGACCCCCGACTGGCTCCGGAGCTGCACAGTCGGGCACTCCTTCAGGGATGCTGGAAGGAGGAGGAGCTATGAAAGGACTAGCGGTCTCCAGTGTTGCGGGGGCCTCCGCCGCCTCTGGGACGGCGCCTCCCTGAAAAATTTCCCCTTCCTCTGCCTCTAGAAGGGGAATCGCTCTGCTGCAATGAGTAAGGCTTTTGAGACTTACGGAACCACATTTTCCCTCCTATTCGAGCCTTGGGATAAGGTCTGAAGGGAGTGGAAAACCGGGCCTCTACGGCAGTTAAAGTCTTACCCTCCTGCTCGCAGCGAGAAGTGTCCTTTACCTTGGGTCCAAAAAGAGAGGACCCATCGAAGGGGGCGTCGGTAAAGGAAGACTTAAAGGCCTCCAAAAAGTGACACAGGCGTAGCCAGGCTTGTCTCCGTGGAGCAACACCTGTGCCCACCGCTCTGCTCGCTCCTTCGGCTGCATACGAAATGAGCCTCATGGACGAGTTGGATAGGGAGGACAGGGTAGCCAACTGGGAGTTAACCGCCTGGGCTAACTGCTCAGGTAAGTTACCAGAGAGGGTATGCGAAAGCTCCTTGATCAGATCCCTCTGCAGTCTCGTAAAGTGCGTCAGGTAGTTCAGAGACCTTAATGTAAAGGTTGCTGAAGCAAGGGTGCGCTTCCCGTACCGATCCATGCTCCTAGACTCCTTATTAGGAGGATGGACGGATGTTGAAGCCTCTGCCACATCTTGTTGGGTAGCAGATGCCACCACCAAGGCATCTACAGCCACACCTTTGGTAAGAAAGTCCTTATCCAGGGGTGCCGAAAGGAATTTATTGGGGCGAGCTGGCACCGGTTCAACAGAAAACGGATGTTCCCACGCACTTCGAAAGATCAAATCCAGGAGCTCATCGAAGGGCGGAGACAACCAGGAGGCGGAGGGTTGAGCCCCGAAGGCCTTGAGGAACACCGACTCCTCAGCAGAAGGGGGTTTGGACTGCCAGTCGCCTCGTTGCTTAAGGATTTCCAAGATGTTCGCAAAAGATACATCATCTGAGGACGACTTGGGGGACCCTTCCGCATCATCGAGGTCGGTATCCGAGGTGAGAGACTTACCAGGGGAGTCTACGTGCTTCCTCTTGCATGGTCTCTTCCTTGGGGGTTTCTCCGAAGACGTTTCGGAGGGACCTCCAGGAAGAAGGGAACCCCCGATGGGGGTGACCTCAGGCCCAAGGGCTCCGCTGTCGTGAGACAGGGGGATTGCAAAGGAACCAGTCTCCGTGCCCAGGGAAGGTTGTGGTGAGATGGTAGAAGTGGCCAGAGAGGATATGGCCAAGGCACTCCTCATGGCCTTGAAGGCGGGACCCCCAGAGTCCTGGGAAGGTTCAACCCCCAAGGCCACAATGGCAGTCGGAACTCCCGCCGCCAACGCACCGAGAGGGAGGATCGGTCCCGAAGCGTCCCCCCGGGGCCGACAGAGGAGGTCCGCGTACCGAACACAGACCCGAAGGGCGGGGTTGGAGTTAGGGTCGGAACCGACCCGACAACCTCTACCGGCTCCACCACCGACTCCAATGGCGCCGAAGCTGTTGGAGGAGGAACCGAGATGGCAGGGTGGGAAATTGGCTTCGGAGCCGACTGGGCTGGAGCCGAGACCAACTTTTGAAAGACCGGAGACTGAAAAAGCCTTTGAAGCTCCCTGTCTACATCCGAATCGGACATCCTCGACGACCAAGAAGAGACCGACCGGGTCCGAGTCGACTTCTCCGCCGGCTCAGAAAGACTGGGGGACCGGATCCGAATGGTTTCGAGAAGTATGGGCGCCGATGGAGATTCCACCACTACTGCAATTTCCCTCGGAGCCGATGTGGACTTCGGCACCAAAGGGGAAGAGTCTGAGCGGGCAACCTTCATCGGCTCCAAAGGCAGTGGAGCTGATGGAGATGACTCGCCTCTCGATGCCCGAGCTCTCGGCTCCGAAGCCGGAGGAGTCGAGGCTGGAGACATCGAGGCAGACCGTTCCACCCTCAGCTCCGAAGTCCGTGGAGCCGACGGAGAAGCCTGCCTTGACTTTTTTGCTGCCGGATCCGACGGGCTGGTCGGAGCCGAAGATTTTTTCTTCCTCGACGGGGAAGAAGAAGATAGGGCTTCCTCAAAGGAAGGGGTAATAAGCCCTTTCAAAATCAACTTATTTTTCCTCTCTTGGAGCAAGCGAGAGGAAAAAGCGTGGCAAACGCTACAGGATTCCTGTAGGTGCTTCGGCCCCAAACAGTATACACATAACAAATGGTCGTCCGTAATGGACATTTTGAACATTTTTTAAAACCTGATGGCCTAATGTTCTTTAGACATGGCTATCTACTTCAACTGAACTTTCAACACTGACTTCAGAGAAAAATAGCACGTAGACTAGGGCAAGGTCCCTCTAAGTTAAACGGGATCACTTGCCACCAAGAAAAAAATACAATTTACCACAAAAAGTTCTAAACTACACAATCACACAATGAGTAGCTGTTAAACAGCTCTAACTAAGGCGCGTGGGCTAGGCAAAGGCCCCTCTAACTTAAACGGGATCCTTTACCGTCGAAGAAAACACAATTTTACCACAAACTTTTAAAATAATCAGTCACACAACAATAAGTAGCTGTTAAAACAGCTTTTGGGTAAGTTTAGCGAAAATTCTGACAGAAAAATAATCACTAAGAGGCACTTAGCTCAGCCAAGTCCGAGACCACGTCTATGCTGTAGAAGCGGCAAACGAGATATGGGGAAGCAGTAGTGGGGCATCCTGGGATATGAGGTGGCTCAGCCAATTAGAGACTTTGTTCTATAGTATAGCGTGCCGAGTCGGAGCTGAGGATTGGCTCCGAACCCATCTGTAGAGAATGTAGGCGAGATAGGATCACATTACATGTTTTCTTTTCTGAGTACCAGAAACAGTCTGGAGTAAAAACCTTATCCCCTTTGCTTTGCTGGGACAGGTTGAATAGCCTTGATACTGAGAAGGGAAAGTACTTGCTTTTGGGCCTCTGCTCAGTGGTTTGGGGGGAGGGTCTGGCCATCCGCTAGGGGTTTGCAGTGAGTGGAAGTAGAATCTATATCCCTGGGATACAATGTTCAAGACCTTACTGCCCTGGGTGATGTACTCCCAGTTTTTTGCATGCAGGGCAAGTTTTTCTCCTAAAGGTGTAAGTACTTGGGCAAGGCTTGGAAGAGTTAAGGATAAGTCACTGCAATATTTTACCATAGGACGCTGGCTTACTACTCCCTGTTTTAGTGGTGGGAGCACTCTACTGCTTAGATCTGTGCATACTCAGACTGTAATCTTGGTGGTCTGCTGCCCCTGGGTTTGGACTGAGAAGGTCTGGGAGGGACTGGAAAGGACCAGTTTTTAGCAGGCCAATGCCTACTGAATCTAGGTGGCTGTACCTGTAGGAAATCTTAAACAGTTTGCATAGATTTAGCTTTTTCCTCCATCTTTCTGAGGAATACTACTGCTTTATTGCCAAAAAGGCGTTCTTGGTTTAATGGTGCATCTGATAATTTTGCTTTGACATGGTCTGGCAAGATTTGTTCCTTAAGCCAAACATGCCTTCTAAGAACAGACCCAGTGACAGCAACACTGCAAGAAGCTTCTAAGGCATCAAAACCACATTGCAAAGTATGATTTCCAACTTGGTTAGCAGAATGCATCTTGCAAATCTTTATGTTCTGCACAATCAGGAATCAACATCATTTTCTGTTTAATTAGCTCCATAACATGTTGCTGATACTTTAACATATGAAACTGGCAATTTAAAGCCCTGATGGCAAGCGTAGCAGAGGTGTACACCTTTTTACCCAATCTGTCTTACCCTGTCTAAAGCCCTAGAGTCCCTGTCTGAAGGGCTTAGGGTTTTTGGCTGTTTTAGCCTTAATGCCTTTAGGTCCCTGGGGAATGGTCTCTGGGTCCACACTAGGATTCTTAGAGAGTACTCTGTAGTACCTGTCAGGTTTCCTGGGATCTGGAGGCAAAGTGTCAGGGTTCATGCTGGATGCCAAGAAGACATCATCTACAATTTCCAGAACAGGAGGGATAGCAAGAGGCTTGTGCTGAGGCAAGTTTAAAAATACTTGAAACCAAACCACCAGTGAGCAGAGTGGAGAAAACACCACAAGCAACAAACAACTCACTCTGTGCTGTTGCCTCAAAAAAATCTACAGGCATGAAATGATCCAAAATATTGGTAAAAACACAGGTTTATTACTCCAGCCAGTCAAAGCACTAAAATAGCTTAAAAACCATACAGAATAAATAGAAAGTACAGTTGTGTACTTACCATAAATGTAGATGTTCGAGTGTATTCACTGTTGCAGTCATTACACTTGGGTTATCCTGCTGGCAGGCTACCCACAGTCGGCCTGAATTCCAAAGTCCTGCTCCGGCGTCGGTTGCTGTCGCCTCTTCCCTGACGTCAGTGCGCCAGGGGTATACAAGATGCAACAGACACCATTTTCTTCAGTTTTTCTTGCCCCAGATGTCAGGAGCCCCCAAAAGGGTAGGCTAAAAATATTGCTTATAAAAGGCATGCACTACAATAAACAATACATTCATCTACAAGCAAATACACCACATAGGCTGTATAGAATAGAGAAGTACAGATAAGTCCCAGCAAAGAAAGGGGGATGGTGGGTGGGTAACCTGGACTGTAACAGTGAATACACTCGAACATCTACATTTATGGTAGGTACACAACTGTACTATGTTCATCGTGTTTCACTGTTGCAGTCATTACACCTGGGTTGAATCCCAAAGCAGGGTTGGGCGGCTGGGTCTAAAGAGGATTAGGAGTGGCTATGAGGCCCTGCAGAACTGCAGTGGCAAAGCCTGCTCTGGATTTAGAGTAGAGAGGTAAGTGGTAGTGCTTGGTAAAGGTGTGCACTGAACTTCAAGTTGCAGCCTCCAAAATTTCCTCGGTTGGTGCTCCTCTGAGAAAGGCTGCTGATGTGGCTGCTGCCCTGGTAGAATGTGGCCTAATATTCTTGGGTAATGATTTGCCATGCTGTGCATAGCAGAAACAAATGCAGTGTCCTATCCATTTTGAAATAGTCTGCTTTGAAATAGCCTTTCCTTGTGATCCTGCAGCATTATGCCACAAAAAGTTGCTCAGTTTTTCTGAAAGCTTTAGCTTTGTCCAGGTAAAAGCACAGCTGTCTGTGTATGTCCAAATAATGCAGTAGTCTTTCCCCTTTATTCTGGGGATTTGGATAAAAAGTAGGCAAATGAATGGCTTGGTTAAGAGCCACACTGGATACTACCTTTGGCATAAAAGTTGGGTTTGTCCTTAGAGAAACCCTGTCCATATGGAAAATGATAAAAGGCTCTACTACCATTAATGCCTGTAGCTCCGAGACACTTCTTGCTGAAGTTATTGCTAGGAGCAGAGCAGTTTTCCAGGATAGGAATTTTATCTCTGCTGTATTTGCTGGCTCAAAAGGAGGCAGCGTGACTTTTTCCAAGACAAAATTGAGGTCCCATGTAGGTATCGGTGCTCTCCTTGGGGCTTATGTTTTTGGCCCCTCTGAGGTACTGTTTTAGCAGTGGATGTGAAAAAATAGGAGGCTCCGTGTTGTAATGAGCTGAAATGGCAGATGCACGGATCTTAATAGATGAAAAGGATAGGCCTTTGTCCAACATCTCAGTTAGGTATTGTAAAATCTGAGGAATATTTGGAACATGCGGTTAGAGTCCTTGTGCTCGGTTCCAAGCACAGAATCTTTTCCATTTTTCTGCATAAGATTTTCTGGTGCTGGGCTTCCTGGCCTCCAAAATGACATCCATAACTGCTTTACAGAGAGGTGTATTTTGAGTGGTTATATTATTCGCCATGCAGCTAGATTTAAGGTGCTGAGTTGGCTGTGCAGGATCTGATTGTTTTGTTAAGTCAGAAGATGAGGAATTTGAGGTAAAGTCCAGGCTGGGCCTTGAGACAAGTTTCTTTAAGATTGGGTACCAGTGCTGGTGTGGCCAGTCTGGGGCAATCAAAATCATTTTTGGCTTCTCTTGTCTGACCTTTAAGAGTACCTTGGGGAGGAGAGGCAGTGGAGGAAAGGCATAAACTGTCAGGGCTTTCCAGCTGAATGATAGAGCATCCACCTTCCATGCTTGAGTGTGATAAGTCCTTGTGCAGAATCTCTGTAGCTGGCAGTTGTGAGGGGAGGCAAATAGATCTATGTCTGGGCATCCCCATTTCCTTGTTATCATGCTGAAAACGTGTGGATCTAGTTTCCACTAGTGAGGGTCCAGGAGGTTTCCACTTAGTTCATCTGCCAGAGTATTTTTCTTTCCTGGCAGGAATTGTGCCTGTAGATGTACTTGGTAGGTCAATGCTGTGTTCCACAAAGTCATGGCTTGCCTACAGAGGGGGTAGGAATGTGTGCCCCCTTGCTTGTTTATGTACCACATGACTGTAGTATTGTCCATCTTTAGTAAAAGTTGTCCTGGATGAAGTAGATCCTTGAAGGCTGTCAGGGCATTCTGTACAGCTAGCATCTCTTTTTGATTGATATGAAGATGCATTTGGTCTGCGGGCCATGTGCCCTAAATACATTTTCCCGCCATGTGTGCCCCCAAGGCATAATCCGATGCGTCCGTTGTTAGTGTCTGCCTGGCTGTGGGTAAAGTGAAAGGCTGTCCCTTGTTGTGTTGGCAGGCCAGAGCCCATAGAAACTCTTGTTGCAGGCAGGGAATGAGAGTGATTATTGTCTCCAGGCTGTGGCAATGTTGAGTCCAAACACTTTTTAGATACCACTGTAGCTTCCTCATATGCAGTCTTGCACATGGAATTAGCAGAATGCAGGATGCCATGAAGCTCAAAGCCTGCAGAATTTTTCTTGCAGGTAGCTGGGCCTTTGTTGCCATCATTTGGAACTAATGAGTCAGTTGCCTTTGTTTGTCTGGCGTGAGATAAGCCATCTGGGCAGTTGTATTTAAGCTTGCCCCCAGGAATATTATCTCTTGTGAGGGCACTAGGTTTATTTCTTTTCATTTACTGTGTACCCTAGGCAAACTAGTAATCTTTTTACAAATGCCAGATGCTTTTAGTAAAATGTCCTTGCTCTCTGCTTGAATAAGGCAGTTGTCCAAGTATGGATATATTAGAATACTTTTTTGTCTGCAAAATGCAATTACTGGTGCCAGGCATTTTGTGAAGACCCTAGGCACAGTAGATAAGCCAAAGGGCAGTGCAGAGAATTGGTAATGCATTGAGCCAGCTATGAATCTGAGGTATCTTCTGCAAGATTGTCTGATTGGGACATGCAGGTATGCCTCTGAGGTCCAAAGTAACGAGCCAAGCCTTCTTGGCCAGCATGGGTAGAAGTTGCTGCAGTGTCAACATTTTGAATTTTGGAACGTCCAGGAAAGCATTTAGTGTAGACAGGTCCAGTATTGGTCTCCAGGCTTTGTCCTTTCTGGGTACCAAGAAAAGTCTTGAGTAAAATCCTTGCCCCTGCTCTTGCTATGGTACTTTTTGAATTGCCCTCATGTCCATGAGAGCAGAAATTTGTTTTTGCGCCTCTGCCCATTGATTGTGTGGCAGGTCTGGCATACCTTTTGCCCTTGGGAGGGTGTGAAAGTGGAACCTGTAGCCCTGAGAAATAATATTCAGTACCCATTTGTCCTGGGTAATCATGTGCCAATTTTTTGAGAACAGTGCTAGTTTTCTCCCTAAGAGTGCTGCCAAAAGGTAAGTGCTTGGCATTGGTAGTGGGAAGTCATTGAGACTGTTTCCTATATGGTTGTGATTTGTCTTCTCCGCCTTTGGAGGCTGACAGACCCCATTGTTTAGGTCTGTATGAGCCTTGGGGCTGAGATCTGCCTCTTGGGCGTCTGTATCTGCCTCTTTGTGGCCCGACACTGGAAAGGACCAATTTTTAGAAGGCCAGTTCCTGCTAAATCTCGGTGGCTGAACCTGTAAGAAATCCTTTACTGTCTGCATTGATTTTGCTTTATCCTCCATTTTCTTTAACACCTCTTCTGCCTTAACACCAAACAAAGTATCATGCTGTAATGGCGCATCCAATAATTTTGCTTTAACATGATCAGGTAAACTCTGTTCTTTTAACCAAGCCTGCCTTTGAATGACAGAACCTGTAACTGCGGCTCTGCAAGAAGCCTCTAATGAATCAAAACCACATTGCAAAGTATGCTTTCCCATTTGTTCAACTGCATGCAATAAATCCTGCATTTCCTTGTTTTCAGGACATTCAGAGCTTGTCAACATTTTCTGTTTTAGCAGAGACATTAGGTATTGTTGATATTTAAGCATGTGAAACTGGCAGTTTAAAGCCCTTACAGCCCCCCCCCCCCATCTGCCCAGTGCTCTAGAATCTCTATCACAGGGAACTTTTAGTTATGTACTCACCATAACTTCAGATGTTTGGGATCCATCTCGCCTACATTCTGACTGATGGGTTCGGAGCCGATCCTCGGCTCCGACTTGGCACGCTTATGCCAAAGAGCGAAGTCTCTTATTGGCTGAGCTTACTATATCCCAGGATGCACCACTACCAGTCCCCCAGATCTAGTTTGTCCGCATACATGCACACACGCATGCACTGCTTATATAACACTGACAGATGATACAAGATAAAAAACAGTAGAACCCAAACCGTTCAATCTCTTCTGATCTCCAAGGCAGGGGGAAGGAGGGTGGGTATTAGGAATGTAGGCGAGATGGATCCCAAACATCTGAAGTTATGGTGAGTACATAACTAAAAGATGTTATGTGATCCTATCTCCTACATTCTGACTGATGGGACAGCGTCCCTAGCACCTAAATCCTGGGTGGCTCACTGGAAAACACTCCTGAATACCGTGGAACCAAATGATGCTTGTCCTTTAGATGCCACATCCAATTTATAGTGGGAAATGAAAGTGTGTGGATTGGACCAAGTAGCCGCAGCACAAATTTCAGAAATAGCGAGCTTGGAATGGAATGCAATAGAGGTAGCCATAGCTCTAGTAGAATGAGCTTTGACAGATGTTGTAAGTTGCTTATTTGAAGAGGAATAAGCTTGAGTTATGCAATCTCTGATCCATTTGGCAATAGTAGCTTTAGTGATGGTTTTACCCAGTTTATTATCTGAAAAGGACACAAACAATTGATCTGTTTTCCGAATTTGCTGAGTCCTATCTAGATAAAAGCGCAATTGCCTGTGAACATCCAATGTATGGAAGGTGTATTCCGCTTTGTTTGAAAATTTTGGAAAGAAAACTGGTAGCTCTAAAGATTGTTGGAGACAGAGATTAGAGCAAACTTTTGGGACAAAAGATGGATTAGGTCTAAGTGATACTCTATCCTTGTGAAAAATCAAGTACGGTGGTTTGATAGATAGGGCTTGAAGTTCTGAAACTCTTCTTGCAGAGGTAATTGCAATTAAGAAGGCAGTTTTCCAAGACAGATATTTCAACTCACATGTAGCAGCCGGTTCAAAGGGGGAAGATGTTAAGGCACGAAGTACCAAATCAAGATCCCACGGAGGCGCAGGATGAAAAACTGGGGGTCTTAAAAGCACAGCACCTTTCATGAAAGTTTTACATAATCTGCTGCTCATCAACGGTGGGTCTGTGGAATCGTGAAATTTGGAGATAGCTGCTAGTTGGACTTTAATAGTAGAGACTGAAGATCCTTGATTAAACAAGGATGTTAGAAATTTCAAGACCTCTGGTATCGGGGCAGTAATAGGGTCTAATCCTCTGAGTTGAGCCCAGATAGCAAACCTCTTCCACTTACTGTGATACAACTTCTTAGTGGTGGGTTTGTGGGCTGAAGATAAAATGTGAATAACTTCCGGGTCCAAGGTGTGATTTCTGACTATAGTCGGAAGTGGAGGAGCCAAGCTGTTAATTTCAAAGTGTGAAGGGACTGGTGCTGTTGTCCCGACTGATGAACCAGAAGGTCCGGAATTAGGTCCAAGAACCAAGGACCGTCCAGAGAATATTTTCGTAGGTAGGGGAACCATACTTGACTAGGCCAGTACGGAGCAATTAGAATCATTGTGGACCCCAATTGGGAAGCTTTCTGGATGACTTTGGGGAGGAGTGGAATCGGAGGAAAAGCATAAAGCAGTCCTGTTGGCCAAGGTTGGACTAGAGCATCCGTAGCTGTCTCCCCTTGGCGCGGGGTCAAGGAAAAGAACCTTTGCACTTGTGTTTAGGTGGTGTTGCAAACAGGTCGCAGCATGGAATCCCCATCTTTTGAAAATCTGAGCTGCTACTGTTTGTTCAGAGACCACTCGTGAGGAGAGAGAATAGTCCTGCTCAGTCTGTCTGCCAATACATTGGATTTGCCTGGAATGTGGGTCGCTACCAGGAAGCGCTTGGTAGCCACTGCCCATTCCCACACCCTCATGGCCTCTCTGCAAAGGGGTAAGATCTGGTCCCTCCTTGTTTGTTTAGATACCAGACCACCGACATGTTGTCTGTGTGGATGGCGATAATGCCTTGAGGGAGAAACTTGTGGAGGGCTTGTAAGGACAGAAGTACAGCCCTCATTTCCAACACATTGATATGGAGAGATGTTTCGTTGGGAAGCCAAGAACCTTGAACTGACCTGCCCAGACAATGCCCCCCCCACCCCGTCTGGGAGGCATCCGTAGTCAAGGTGGCCACGGAGGGTATAACAAAGGGTCTTCCCTGATTCAGATTGGATGGCAGAAGCCACTAGCGGAGGTCCCGTTTGCACGTTTCTGTAATCAGTATGTGATGATTGAGGGGGAGATCTTGAAAAGACCATTGTGTCGATAATAGCCACTGGAGAATCCTCATGTGCAACCTTGCCAGAGGAACTAGGAGAACCGTGGCAGACATTGAACCTAAAAGTTGCAGGACCATCCTGGCTGGGGCTTTGGATCTTAGAAGCAGGGCTCGGACCTGATTTTGTAATGTTTGTATCCTTTCGGTAGGAAGGAAGATCCGCATTAATTTTGAGTCTATCTCTGCTCCTATGAATCTTATGCGCTGAGAAGGCAGCAAGACAGACTTGGACCAGTTGAATGTAATTCCCAGGGAAACACCCAGGGAGATGGTGGCTTGTAGGTTCTCTAGTAGTAGATGCCTGGTGGTGGCAGTCAGGAGCCAGTCGTCCAGATAGGGAAACACTTGGAATCCGAGACTCCTCAGGTGAGCAGTCACTACTGCCAAACACTTGGTGAACACCCTGGGGGCTGTGGTGAGACCAAAGGGCAGTGCGCAAAATTGGAAATGACTGTCTCCCAGGCTGAAGCGCAGATACCTCCTGGACGCCTGATGTATCGGTATGTGATAATAGGCGTCCTTGAGATCTATGGAGCACATCCAAACATCTTTCTCCAACAATGGGAGAATGGATTGTAAAGTGACCATTCAGAATTTGGACTTCATGACGGACTGGTTTAGTTTGCTGAGATCCAAAATGGGTCTCAGGTCCCCTGTCTTTTTTGGCACTAAAAAGAACCTTGAGTAATTTCCGGATCCGATCTGGTCTGTGGGGACCGGTTGGATGACTCCTTTTCTTGCAGCTTTGAAGCTTCTACGGCTGCAATTTCCCTTTGACTGGGTGGTGGGTCCGGGATTTTTTTGGACGGTGGGGGTGAGCGTGTAAAGGGAATGGTGTAACCTCCGGCTATAATCCGAAGCACCCATCTGTCCTGAGTAATAGATTCCCAGGCTTTTAGGTGCTTGGCAAAACGGCACCCGACTGGCTCCGGAGCAGCACAGCCGGGCAATCCCTCATGGAGTGTGGGAGGCTGAAGAGCCACGAAAGGACTCGCGGTCTCCAGTGTTGCGGGGGCCTCTGCCGCCTCTGGGATGGCGTCTCCCAGAAAAATTTCCCCGTCCTCTGCCTCTGGAAGGGGAATCTTCCTGCTGTTGAGGAAAGAATTTCTGTGATTTGCGGAACCACATCTTCCCTCCTCTTTTAGCCTTGGGATAAGGCCGAAAGGGAGTGGAAAATCGTGCTCCTACGGCAGATAAAGTCTTTCCCTCCTGCTCACAGCGGGTAAGAGTGTCTTTTACCTTGGGTCCAAACAAAGAGGACCCATCAAAGGGAGCGTCGGCAAAGGAAGACTTGAAGACCTCCGCGAAATGACACAAACGGAGCCAGGCGTGTCTTCGTAGAGCCACGCCTGTGCCTGCCGCTCTGCCCGCCCCTTCGGCCGCATATGAAATGAGCCTCATGGACGAGTTAGAAATCGAGGTAAGGATAGCCAACTGAGAGCTAACCGACTGGGCTAGCTGCTCAGGTAGGTTACCTGAGAGGGAGTCTGAGAGCTCCTTGATCAGATCCCTCTGTAGTCTGGTGAAATGTGCCAAATAATTCAGGGACCTCAGAGTAAAGGCCGCTGAAGTCAGGGTGCGCTTCACGTACCGGTCCATGCTTCTAGACTCCTTATTAGGAGGATGAACGGACGTTGAAGCCTCTGCCACGTCCTGCTGGGTAGCAGATGCCACCACCATGGCATCTACAGCCACGCCTTTCGTTAAGAACTCCTTCTCGGGTGGGGCAGACAAAAATTTGTTAGGGCGAGAAGGCACTGGTTCCACAGTATCTGGATGTTCCCACGCCCTCCGACAAACCAAATCCAGGAGCTTGTCGAAGGGCGGAGACACCCAGGAGGCGGAGGGCTGAGCCCCGAAGGCCTTGAGGAACACCGACTCCTCATTAGAGGGGGGTTTGGAATTCCAGCCGCCTCGTTGTTTGAGGATCTCTAGAAGGTCTGCAAATGAGACATCATCCGAGGACGACTTTGGGGACCCCTCTGCATCATCAAGATCAGTGTCCGATGTAAGAGACTCATTGGGGGAGTCCACGTGCTTCCTCTTGCACGATCTCTTCCTTGGGGGCTCCTCCGAAGACAACTCCGAAAGACCCTCAGGAGGAGGGGAACCCCCAGTGGGGGTAACCTCAGGCCCCGGGGCTCCGCTGCCTAGAGACAGGGGAACTACCAAAGACCCAGTCTCCATGCCCAGGGATGGTGCCGGTAAAGCCGCAGAGATGGCCGAAGAAGACTTGGCCAAGGCACTCCTCATAGCTCTGAAGGCCGGACCCCCAGAATCCTGGGAGGGTCCAGTCTCCGGAGCCATGATAGCAGACGGAAGTCCCGCGGCCGAAGCACCGAGAGGGAGGCTTGGAACCGACAGCATTGGTTCCGAAACGTCACCCCCCGGGCCCGGCCGAAGAAGTCCGTGTGCTAAACTCGGACCCGAAGGCCGGGGTTGGAGTAAGGGTCGGACCCTAGGATCTCTACTGGCTCCACCAGCACCTGCTCCGACGGAGCCGAAGCGGTCGGAGGAGGAATGGCAATGGAATGGGCTATCGGCTCCGAAGCCAATTGGGCCGGAGCCGAAACAAATTTCTGAAAGACTGGGGACTGGAAAAGTCTTTGGAGTACCCTGTCTATGTCCGAATCTGACATCCTTGATGACCTGGAAGAGACCGAACGGGTCCGAGTAGGCCTCTCCAACGGCTCCAAGGGACTAGGGGACCGGCTCCGAATTGACTCGATAATTATCGGCGCCGACGGAGTGTCCAAACCAATTTCCATCGGTGCCGAAGAGGGCTTCGGCGCCAAGGAGGAAGTGTCTGAGCGGACAACCTTCATCGGCTCCAAGATCAGTGGAGCCGATGAAGATGACCCGCCTCTCGAGGCCCCAGCCGTCGGCTCCGAACCCAGAGGAGTCGAGGCTGGAGGCATCGAGGCAGACAGTTCCGCAATCGGCTCCGAAGTCCGTGGAGCTGAAGGAGAAGCCTGCCTATGTCTTTTGGCGGTCGGTTCCGACGGGCTGGTCGGAGCCGACGCCCTTTTCTTCTTAGCAGGAGAAGGAGAGGAAGCTAAAGCCTCTTCAAATGAGGGTTTAATAAGGCCTTTTAAAAATTTATTTTTCCTCTCTTGGAGGACCCTCGAGGAAAACTCGTGGCACACGCTACAGGACTCCTGCAAATGTTTGGCGCCCAAACAGTACACACAGAGAGAATGGTCATCTGTAATTGACATCTTGAAACTGCACTTAGTGCACTTTTTAAATCCTGAAGGCCTAGGAGCCTGTGACATTATGGCAACCAATTTAGTGACTAGCTAAATCAAACACACTAAATATCACAGAAAAAAAATTCTCTTTTCTTTTTTGAGAACCGTTTTTTTGAGAACCAAAGGCTGTCACAAAAATAACTAAAGGGATCCAAAAATCCCTAAATAAACGGACTTGGACAACAACGAACTGACAGGGGAAGGCCCTTCAACTCAAGGGGACCTCTAGTCAGAAAAAAGCAATCACCACACAAAAATTAAAACAGAAAATATCCACTCATACACAAAAACATGAGATAGCTGTTAAAACAGCTTTTTGTTAAATTTTTAGGAAATTCCTGACAGGAAAGTAAGTTAAGAAACACTACTTAGCTCAGCCAGCTCGAGACCACGTCTTTGCTTGTTAGTGGCAAACGAGATCTGGGGGACTGGTAGTGGTGCATCCTGGGATATAGTAAGCTCAGCCAATAAGAGACTTCGCTCTTTGGCATAAGCGTACCGAGTCGGAGCCGAGGATCGGCTCCGAACCCATCAGTCAGAATGTAGGCGAGATAGGATCACATAACATCAGGGTTTTTTGCAGTGGAAGCCTCGACCCCTTTGGGACCCTGAGAAATCGTTTCGGGATCAGCAGCAGGGTTTTTATAAAGACATTTATGTGAATATGGAACCCTGTAGTACCTATCTGGCTTAACTGGTGCAGGGGGTAAAGAATCAGGAGACAAACTGGATTCAGAAAATACATCAACAATATCTAGCACTGGAGGGATAGCAAGAGGTCTGTGCCGAGGCAATAAAAGAAAATCTGAGCATTTTCTTGGATTCTGAATAATCCTGGCTCTCCCAATGGAAATGTTCCCTCATGGTATGCAGGGTTTCCCCAAAAGAGTAGTCCTCAGGAGGAGAGGCTGAAGGGATATTCTTCAGCATCAGAATCCTCATAGGGAGGAAAAGAATATGCCTGTTCTGAAGAGGAATCAGAAGAAATAGAAACCTGGTCAGAGGAGTCAGTCAGTGTCTTGCCTAGGCCTTTTATCAGGAGGGGGATGGGAACCCCTGATCAAAGTAATTAGGTCCTCGGCCATTTTAAGCATCTGTTTCTTAGGCATGGAAGACTGTCTGTACTTGTTTCTTTGTCTTTAAAGGTGTTTTAGACTTTGCCTTGGCTGTTGAAGTGGTCTTGATAGTAAGCTGTGTAGGTCTGAAAACACTCTCAGAAGCCGATGCCTGCTCAGAGGCTCCAGACCCATCTGAGGGAATATTTTCCATAGGCCCAATACCTTGAGTTTCCAGAGGCCGAGTTGTCTCCACGTGGGAGTCGGAGGCGGCCTGTGGCTCTGAGGTAGCAGGTGTCAGGGGCTGCGAAAGCACCTCACTGAGAACTGTCGACTGGCCTAGAAGAGGCTTCGTCGTCTGTTTTGGACCTCAGATGCCTGTCCTTTTCTTTGTCTTTGCGCTTTTTATGAACTTCAGTCATCGGCTGTTCCGAAGGCATTGTATAGTTAAACCTTCGGCCAAAATAATGTAGAGCAAAATCGAACAGACTCTTAATAGTGCGTTGGTTGAATCTAGCACAAAACCAACAACTAGCAATGTCGTGGTCAGGGCCTAGGCAAGGAATACAGTAAGAATGAAAATCCTTATGAGGTATTTGCTTCCCACAAGAAATACAATTGTTAACTTTTACTGACATCGGTCTGGAGCAAGAAAAAGTTTCCCCAATGTGGTACTTAGCTTTATTGAAGACTTCGGATCTGAAATTCAAATTCGAAAATCTCAGGAGTCGGCCGACCAGCACTTGCAAACTGCTTTTGCTTTGGGCACCGTGTGGCAAGAAAGACTGAAGAAAATGGCGTTGGCTGCATCTTATATACCCCTGGCGCACTGACGTCAGGGAAGAGGCGACAGCAACCGATGCCGGACCAGGACTTTGGAATTCAGGCCGACTGTGGGTAGCCTGCCAGCAGGATAACCCAAGTGTAATGACTGCAACAGTGAAACACGATGAACATCACAACTGTAGTTTACAAATTCCATTTGTCTCGTTTTGGACTGTGGGTAGTCCTGGCACTCCCAGCAGAAATGCTCTCTAAGGGTATGCAGTGTCTCACCAAAAGAAAAATCTTCTGGTGGGGAAGCAGATGGAATGGAATGGAATCCTCTGCATCGGAATCCTCATAGGTAGATAAGAGTATGTCCTGGTAATCAGAAGGAGCAGAGTCAACAGACTCATGACCTGAGGAATCGGAAGGAAAATCAGTTCTTGGTCTTTTTGAGGGGGAAGGCTGCCTTCTCCTAATTAAAGTAACAAGATCTTCAGCCATTCTAAGCATTTGTTTCTGAGGCATGTGAGCCCGAGAATGTCCTTTGGTCAGTTTCCTAGGCATAGTGCGAACTCTGGGCCTGAGAAATTCAGTATTTTTGGTTTGAAACTAAGTAGTTTGTTTAATATGAAAATCGGAAGGCCTGAATGCAACCTCAGAAGCCGGTGCCTGCAAAGCAGCTCCGGACCCATCCAAGGTAGAGACATCCGCAGGTTCCATATTTGAAGAAGCATTTTGCGGCATACCAGACTCCGAATGGGTTGCAGTAGAGGCCTGCAAATCTGTAGAAGCGGGTATCAGGGGCTGCAAAAGTGTCTCACTGAGTACCAGTGGACTGGCGACTAGCTTAACTGAAGCGTCGTCGGCAGTTTTGGACTTATGCGGTCTCTCTGTCTTTATCCTTACATTTTTTCGGAAGATCAATAGCCGGATGGCTTATCGAAGCCATTTCAGAATACGGAGAACGAGAGCGAAAGAATTTAGTGACAAAAACAGCCCGACAATGAATAGTTCGTTGTTGAACAAGGCACGAAACAGACAGAGAGGAACGTCATGATCTGGGTCTATACAGGTGACGCAGTAAGAATGAAAATCTCTGAGAGGTATTTGCTTTCCACAGGCAAGACAATTAAGTTTTTCTGACATCTGTTAGAGCAAGAAAAAAGGATCCCCAACTGGGTACTTATCTTTTAGAAGACTTCAGGTCATAAACTCGAAAAACGAAAATTTCAGGAGGCGGCCAACCGGCACTTGCGACCTGCTTCGGACACGGCAAGAAACCCTGATGTAATGGCGTCGGGTGCATGTTTTATACCCCGGACCTGACATTATGGAAGAAGCGAAAGCATCCGACGCAGAAATCCCAAGACTCTGGTATTCAGGCCAACTGAGGGCTACCTGCAGACAGATAACCTAAATGTGATGACTGCAACAGTGAAACACGAAGAACATCAACAGTTACGTGAGAGGAAAGTCTGCAAATTTCAGCAGGACAAAACCAATTATGAATGGGGAAACCCATTCAGTTACAATAAACATGTACGGTTTGAGGAGAGAAATACTAGTGTGACCAAACACCCGGTTGAGACATCAACGGATGACACCTTATCAGCCACGGACTTGGACACGCAGCAGGTTTCAGAGTCACCTACCCCAAAAAGAAGCAACACCACAGCACCTTTAGGCCCCAGTATAAAAAAGTAGGGAGAAAACATTCAAAAAATAGACATAATGGAGAGGCTGTTGAAACTGCTAATTCAGAAATGAATGTATTTAACAAGGTTTTAAATATTTCTAATACCACCTTGTCACAAACACAAGTGAGTCTACTCAAAGGCTTAAATTTTATTCCGGTTTCTTTTTTATTTCTGAGGATCATTTAGCTGAAGAGGTATTAGCATTTTGTAGACTTCTGAAATTAAAACTACATTTTCAAGGATCTACGGATTGTGACTCGGAGAGTTTTCACTTATCATAAGTCCAAATTTGTACCACCCATGCACCACAATGTTCAATTATTTCAAAGTGTACTGAAAGATTTACATTTCTATTCTAGGGAGTTGGGTTACAAGGGTAACAATCTCTCAAAGATTGAGCTGTGGGCCCTACATGATTTAGAGAACAATGATCTGGTTATTCTCTCTGCTGATAAAGGTGGAGCGGTTGTGGTCATGAACTGGGCTCAATATGATACTGAAGCACAAAAACAACCCAACGATGGGCGACATTATGTGAAGATGCCTTTGGATCCAACATTCAGATTTAAAAAACAAACTGATGGAACTGGGCTCAATATGATACTGAAGCACAAAAACAACCCAACGATGGGCGACATTATGTGAAGATGCCTTTGGATCCAACATTCAGATTTAAAAAACAAATTGATGATTTTTTACTATCTGCTAGGCAGGAGGGAATCATCTGTGACACAACTATGTATCATCTTAAAGAGTCGGACCCTATGAATCAATACATTTATTTTTTTACCCAAGATTCACAAGGACCTCTGTAACCCACCAGGCAGACTGATTGTATCGGGCAGAGGTTCACTTACTGAGCCCCTGTCACAATTACTCACCAAATTTCTGCAGCCACTATTAAAATGGGTCCACTCAAGAATCAAGGACACTACTGAATTTCTTCAGATAATTTCCGAAACCCAATTGGAACAGGGGTGGTTATTATGTACACTAGATGTCAGTGCACTTTGCACCAATATACCATATGAGGCCGGTTTGGAAGCCATAGAATACTGGCTATACAAATCGGATCTCTATCAACCTGGTTTCAGCACTTTCCTGATATGCCTCACTGAACATGTCCTTACCAAAAATGTCTTTCTACCAGGAATAATGTTATTGACAAATTAAAGGAACAGCGATGGGGGCTTCCTTTGCCCCCATATATGCAGACCTTTTCATGGCTTATGTTGAAGAACATTTGATTTATGATAAGGCACATAACATTTACCTGGTGGAAATGGACATTTGGAGGAGGTTCTTGGATGAATGCTGGATGGTATGGAGATCGGATGCGGATTATTTGTTGGCTATCTTAATGAAAATAAATGGGGCCTATAATTCACAGTGAATTACAATCTGGAACAAATAACATATCTTGATGTTCTAATCACTAGAAATACAGATCATACTTTACAAACTGAGGTATTTCACAAATATCCACAGTACAGTTCCCTCCTCCATGCATCCAGCTTTCGTCCACCTCATATAGCTAGGAACACCCCAAAGTCACAATTCATAAGAATGAGACACATCTGCTCGCAGGAATCCACTTATGAACATTTTAGGAAAGATCTTATCAAGAGATTTCATGACAGAGGCTACAAATGGGACATGTTCTGACAGCCAGTAATTGGGCTACTACATTAAACAGAGGCGATCTTTTGAAATATAAAGAAAAACAAGTAACTACCAACTTTGATCTCAGGCTGGTCACCACATATGGAAGGAATACGAACACTTATGAATAGTGTACAAAGGCACTGGAACATCTTGTTGGCCGATAACTTATCTCAATTTCTTCAGGAGAAATGCCGGTTTTCTTTTCGTAGAGGCAGAAATTTGGGTTCCCATTTAAGTCACTATAAACGAGGACCTAGAAGTTAGAGTCATACTGGTACACAAACAACTTTATTGGGGGATACTCTTGTTGGGTGTTCTCCCTGTGGTCACTGTAGTCATTGCAATAGAATTATGAAATCTAAACCATTTACAAGTCAAAATTCTGGAAATGTTTTTGACGTCACATTTTTTGCTAATTGCAATAGCGATTAGGTTATTTATTTGGCTACATGCAGCTGCTCAGCATTCTATGTGGGTCAGACTTCGAGACCACAGAGAATGAGAATATCTGAACATATTAGTGACATGAGGATAAGGAAGCCCACTAGTGCATTATACAAAACACTCCTTAATACATTCTCCAGCTGTTTCAGATTCATGGTTGTTGTGTCTTTCGGCTTTTCCAGGTTAGGGGTCGCCACAGTGGAACTCAGGTCCGCTAATAATTGGCAGTAGATTTGTACGTGCCGAGTTGCCAGCCCTGACGCACAACCTTCAACGAAGGTACGCCCATTCATACATGTCTCCACGCAGAAGACGCTCATGGTAATAGATAAAATTGGGGGCAACAGATTAAATAAAGCAGGCTGGCATAATATTCTTGATGTCAAAGAAAAGAAGTGGATAATTAAATTGGGTGGACTTTTTCCACCAGGTATTAATGAGCATCTATAAATTTGACCAGTTTGTTTTTTGTGGTTGATGTCATGCATAAAAGGAATTTGTTGTTTGTACTTTAAAACTGAGGAAGGCTATGTAACCATATTAGCCGAAACCGGTCTGTTTTTTCCTTTTTTTCTTTTGCTGACATATTAAAATACTGATTTTGTTCAGCATCACAGTTTGCTGGATTATTTTGCTACACTTCAAAACAGCCAACGTTCAGTAAAAGGAAGCATGTTAGGTCAGGTAATCTGGTCTCTGTGTGTACAAGTAAAGGCATGCAAATGAATGTCAGCACCACCACCTGCTGTACCATTAAAATGGATCAATAATAGAAAGAAAAGTAAGCAAAACAGGCTACACACTATTTATTAAATATAATTATTTTGCAAGCCAGAGATTTTGTTTATATTACAACAATGAAAATTAAATTTACTAACAGACAAATTATATGACCTGATCAACATCATGGCATGCTACATTTACCTCACTGCTGTACAGTACAGAGAAACACAGCTCCTGACTGCAACCTTGCCATTTTATATCAGTGACATTATTTAAAAGACATTTTGTAATTATCCAACATGCACATTCTTACACAAATGGCACCCCTTACTTTTATGGTGAGTACAGTCATAAGTTAGTGGCTCTTCTGTGTTAAAAGTAAGGATAAAATATTTGTTTTATATACATTTGTTAGCCATGTAAGCCCACTGGACACAACAGTCCCTTTTCAGAGGTAACCAGAGAGTACTGACTGGTTTAGCAACTTGCTCAGAGTTACACAGCAGACAGAGGTAGAAGGAATCAAACTGTGCCCTATGGATACACGGAGCAGCCCATTAACAGTTAGCAGCCTTTAACCAATTTAGTCAAAAATTCGAGTATTATAATAATTTTAAGTGGAAAAAGTAAATAACTTTAAATGGTATAATCATTGTAAGGGGGGTAAATAAAAGTGATCATAACTACAAAATAAAACTTTACTACTGTGCCATGTAATGTGACAAATGTTTGCATATGTTAACACTAAATTTCTCTGTTATACAACTGTTCATATTTAGGAAGAAAAATGTACGCATGTGAAAAACTTGTATTTGTCTTTCACTTGTCAAGTATGCTTATGATAATTTTTGTTATTCTCCCAATGCATAATAATAACAATCATAACAGTAACCACAGACTGGGATGTTCAATTAGGAGGCTACATCATTTTGGTGGCTTTTTTACCTATTAATATTATCTGGGCTCCCACTTCAAAATTTCCTCATCTATACCCAGAAAAATACTCAGAAAAAAATCTAAATGGCAGCACTGCTTTAATTAAAAATGCTATGCAAAAACTTAAAAAAAAAAAAATCAATTCAACCTCTCTGTTTTGGTCACTTGAAAAACTCAATCAGTCTGTTAGCGCAATGTCACTTACAAGGCATGGAAAAACATTTTCAAAAAAAAAAGGTTTCTTTCGCATTTAAATGGATTAAGGGCTATATGCCACTGTAATAATACAGTAAGATGAATCACCATTTCAGAAGATTTTTTCTATATTAAAATACCTCCAGTTTTTTGTCAAAAGAATTTTGTTTCAAAATAACATTTTATTTTCATTAAACAATTTCTCTGTCTGCTACTTTAAAATTATAATACACCAATTCATGCATCTATCTTAGAACAATGAATGCCAAATATTAAAGTAGCAAATCAAACCTCACACAGATGTGAAAGGCTTTTTAATAAACAATGCTCTACAGTAGTATGTATTGCAATCATATGAATATTTTTAGGCACAGATGATGCCAAAATGGACTTGAATCTCATTCCTAGCAACAAAGACCCCTGTCAATTAGAGGACATGGACGATTCCAACACCAATTCTACGCATTGTCAAAACAAGATTTGCAAATTTAAAATCGATATAAACCTTCCCAGAAAGGAGAAAAATCCAGACCCTCTGCTAAGCACTTCAAAGTTTTGCAGTCAAGGCCACAGCAGGCTTAAAATTCTCTCACTTTGGGTATGTATGAGAAACAAAGGGGCATGTTGATTCACAAGTGAAAATATTAGACTATTAACTTGGTCGTGTTGTTTTTAAGACCTGAGCTACTCAATGTCTTGAAAATTTGGCTAAAACAAACATGTATTTCACTTAGCAACTGCAATTATGCAAAATAAAAATTTAAAGCAGTCAGGAAATATTTCTTTCCAGTATATTATGCCCTTGGTCTGCACAGTATCAATTATTCCAGTCACAAATTTACCATTTTTAAGTTTTACTTCTTTTTCTTTTCTTGAGTTGAAGTAAACCAAGAGTCCAACAGCTTCTTGCTATAGTAGATCTGCCAGCCATGCACCTGAACAGCAACCACAATGAACAGATACAAGACTGACACTGCAGAAAAGCCAAATATAAATCGGTAAGCCTTGCCATGACGATACAGCTGTTGAGCCATGGGGAACATCTCCATACATCCATAAATTATTGGCGCAATAGAGAAGAGGCCAGTACTGATCATGGAGATTACAAGGTAGCTAATGTTGTTGCGAGGGAATGAAATGAAACCAAAGAATGAAGGAATGATGCTGAGAAGATAGGGATATTCCCACTGATAAGGCATGGCCACCACATCGTGAGACACTATTTTTAGGTGGGAGACCAGCATCTGGGCTGTGAGAAGTAACCACAAAAGTACATGTGCATATATTAGTTTTTTAATC
This sequence comes from Protopterus annectens, assembly GCF_019279795.1. Classification (NCBI taxonomy): domain Eukaryota; kingdom Metazoa; phylum Chordata; order Ceratodontiformes; family Protopteridae; genus Protopterus; species Protopterus annectens. The sequence goes on from NC_056735.1 coordinate 1,823,857,503, forward strand.
TCAGACTTCAAGGCCACACTGCAAAGAAAAAGAAGAAAGCATTAGTACATCTCTGCTTGACCACTGCCGCCTTTTGCTTTAATTACAAAGAAAACAAAGACTGAATACTGCTCATGAAATGCCACACACCATCTTTATTACTTGCTCTACATATTTTCACTCTATTATCCATCAACTCTTATGAGCAAATGTTGGAGGCTGATGTTCAGCAATACAAAGCATATAAACTTCCCTCTAAGCAAGAACTTAAATAACTGGTCAAAATGAGAATGTGAGCGGTAGCAGCATTTAATGTTTGTGTAAAATAATATGCCAAGTACATCAACTTCTTCAAGAAATGATTCTGTGGTTATATGTAATCTGGGTGACATTTTAAGGGACCATTTATTTCTCCAAATACAAGAAAACTTTTAAAAATATTTAATTTGAAGTTATATTTGCCTGCTTTCCTTCAAAATACGTTATTCACTTCAATGGAAGAAATATGGGCTAGTGCTGAGAAATGCTGAGGCAACCATCTGTAGACAGGGGAATACTTAAACGGAAATGCAATGCAATGAATCAATGAGGGCATGTTTGAGCTACATTATATAATACCACCGCCAAAGGATATGCACACGAGGTATTTTTTTTCTGTCTGAATCTACTTTTGCAGATGCAATCCACACTATGCCTTTTGTGAAATTTCATGTTACTTCATTTAGTATTTGCCTCTACTCATCTACTACCTTGAACAAATTGGGCAATTAGGTCACTGACTAATTACAGGGCTAAAAAGAAGTTCAAAAAATGGATAGAGGGCAAAATGTGTTGTTTCTAAGTGTGAGTTACCAGTCATAGATGACTAGCTTGCCCCTCATCTGCATCCTGCAAGCAGGCAGATACACATAATGGATTTTACTCCATTAACTGGCAGGTGGTCTGCAATGCACACAGTATAATAGACATGTCACAGCGCCACCACTGAGGTAGTGCCTATTATTCCCAAATCAGGTACATGCAACTATTACATATGGTGCCTTCACCCAGGGACAAACATTTTGCTTGTGTGCCAGATATGCCTGGAAGCCATGATTCAAGACACTTAAGAACATCACAAAGTATAGTCGATTCTACAACCGACACAAGACATCAATGAGCTAATGTTTAAACAGGTGAAAGCCTATTTCTCACTGGTTACATGCCACTGGTACTGACCTGTAGTATGATCTAGAAATAAGCAGCAAAATATATGAAGTTTGTGTGTACACGGTCATACAAATGGATACAGTGGGATATTGTGATAGGTGAGAGGATGGATGTGCCAGAGTCAGTAATGGAGGAGGTGCTTGATGGAAAAGCTTGTGGAGGATCCAGCTGTGGTCTTGCAAGGCATAGGTGGGTACTATACACTGTAGCATTGGCTACGGATACTCGTATTGGGAGCCACATTAGATATAACAAATAGCAACAATGATGCATACTACAACCAGGCTAAGCATAAACTAATAATGTGCATGGACTAGCTGCACTGCACATCACAAGCTACCCTGGTAGAGTACCAAGGGCAGGGAACAGTTTTTGTATGCAGAGATGTGAAGGGTTACAGAAAGCATTGCCAACAGGTACAAGGGAAGGGTGGGGATAATGATCCAGGTGAATGTGTGTGTCACGGCCTGGTGAGCTGGCTTATTCAGGGGGGGGGGTCTCTGGTGTGGTGTACTTGAGCAGAGAGGTGTGGCAGTGGTTAATGTGAAGGTGTGTGCCTTGTCTCAATGAGAAGTCCAGGGTACCACCAAGAGGCTCTCTGTACGTTCTGAAAAATGTCAGTGGCACATTCCACAGCTCCCACAGAATGGTGTGCTTCCCAAGTGTGAATGGTGGGATGTGCCACAGGTATGTTCAACATGTACACACTTCCCATGTCTGTACCCAAGGTGTGCTTCAGTGCCCAAACACTGGTTACAGGCATGGAGAATGTGGGGCTATGAGGACCTATACCATCTCCTGTTTATCTCAATGTGGGCTTCACTATTACATATGGAAAAGGTCTGGTCATAACAATAGTGATGCCCATGGTATGCAGCTGCACAGAGGTACCCGGAGAAGAGAGGCACCTTGGTGCCTTTCAAAAATACTACATAAGCCATCTCAGTGGTCATCATGCAGACCACATGTATCATACCAACCAGCTCTGCAGAGTCATTTTGTGATATCCATGGAGACACCTGCCTCAGGTGTGGGGTTGAAACCATGATCTTGGCAACCACTGCTACTCCAGCTCATACTGTGCAGGATCTATCCTGTTCTGCAGTGTTGGCCAGCTTGTCATAGGCAGGTACTACGCTATCTGCCCAAGGGCATTTATAAGCCTAGCCAGAGTGTGTCGGCTTTCGCCACCCCATTGATTAACTGATCCTCTGTCAAGCAGAGCCAATGAAGTGATCCCAGGAGTGTATTTTCTGTTACCCATCCACTCGTCAAGGTTTCTCTTGAAGAGTGCGTTAGTAAGAGGCTTTGCCAAATGTAGTTTGGAATTTTGTTCCAAAGGATGGGGAGTCTCTGACAGGAATCTATCCCTCCAACATGTTCTATTTATTGTTGTGGCGAGGTTTAGCTCACTAGAGCGCGTGGCTCGCAGTGACTTGAATTTCTTTAGGTGGGGCATGTCCATCAATTCAGAGTTGGACATGGCTTTGTAAGTCAGGCAGAGAACACCTCTGAGTAAGCGATATGCCAGAGTACAGATGGAGTTTTTTCAGTCGGGCTGCATAGGACATATGTTTGAGGCCAGTAATCCTCTTGAGGTATTTTGTGGTCTCTCCAGCTGTTGGAAGTGTCTTGCGAGGTACATCCCAAATGGGGCATTGTACTCTACGATGGGTGTGATGAGTGACGAGTAGAGGGGCACTATAACTAGATGCGAAACCTTTAGTAATTAGATGAGCCACATAGGATTTCCTAACTACTTTGGCAATATGATTGTCAAAGGAGAGATTACCATCTACCTGGGTCCCCAGATCTCTTATTACTTCTTCTGTATTATATAATCATATTATAGTATTCTGTGACTAAAGGGGGAGTGGGCTCCATAGGCACTGGAGAAGTGTTTGTGGAAGGGGAAGGTGATATGACCACCAGATTACCTATACCGATATGTCATAGCAGCAGCCATCATCAGGCTTGGATATTTCCCTGGCATCAAGCATGCCAACATCCACAGTAGAGGACTCTGACACTGAAGCACCTGCGAAAACAGACACAGCATTTCAATGCTATGGTATATGGTGACAATCCCACATCCTGGTAAGGCTACAGCTGTAAAACAGATTGGCATGCAAAAAATACAGGCTATGTACCTTGTGCAGACTGAAGCTCCTATATGAACAAAAATCACTACACACTGTCTGGGTCTGGTTATGACACTGCCATGCTGCACTACATAAGAAACAAGCTGCCATGATGCATGAACAACAATGGCTATTATCCAAGAACACTTGTTTAGTGCTTTCATTCCTTATTATTACCAGAAACTTACAAAAACTGATCAAAGGTGTGATGTCTCTCCTCTGGGCCAGTAATTAAACAGCCGCAATCCTCACTAATGACACCTGTGGGGAACATTCACTCGGAAGAAAAAAATGGATACATACAGTACTTTCAGATGCAGCTCTCTGCACCAAGCACAATTTCCTTTAAGAGCACAAAGGGAGCACATGCCAGACCTGGGGCTGGGTTTTCCTCTCCAGGCCCCAAACAAGACTTCACCTTTCTTTCTGCAGAAACCAGTGATGTATGTCCCTTTTCCAAGCAGCTGACACACACACTGAGATTTGATTTTCACACACATACCTGGAAAAGGCTGGCACAGACTTACCAGCTCTGCCACTTCCACTTAGACCACAAGGTAGATTCACTGGTAACAGCCAGCTACTTTAAGGGTCTTACCAGGGTACCCCATTATTCTTAGTAAAATTAATACTTACACAAATGGTAGTATTAAACAAGCGGCAAGACTTTCAGGAGTATGAAATCACAGTGCCACATAATAAATGCAATTACTCTCAAAGGTTAAAATTTTTCCCAAAAAGATCAGCCACAATAACAGATGAAATAAAAAACATGAAAATACCGAATATCTACTTACAATAAACACCAGAGTTTCAAATCACAGGAAATATAACACCACAGATGGAAAGATTCACACACACACACAGAAAAACAGTACTCAACTAATATCACTATATTTTCCTGACTGAAGAATTAGTGTTCATCTTCCCTTGCTCTAGCAAGTAAGCAGGGAAGTGGAGGAGTGTCGAGTCTTTACCTGCTCAATAAAAAAAAAAAGATGCGTCTTATAAACATTGATGTGTTTAAATGGATTCACTTCAGAAGCTAGAAATACTGAAATCTCGAATTTCGGTATATTGAGCCCAAGAAGCCGAATCCATACAACAACAAAACCTGAAAACAGCGAAATTCAAAACCTCGAATACTGGAGGTTTTGAATTTTGCGGACACACACACACACACACACACACACACACACACACACACACAATCTGTCTACTACATGAAAGCAGCAAGCCCCCTACACCCCCCTACTTAAATATTCTCACTCTGAGGTCGCACTCCATACAAAACGCACACAAGCTACATTCTCCTTGCACACACACAAATCACAGCAACAAAACACACTGACACACACCACAGCCCCTACCCAAACCCCTTAACACACACACACATACTTACCTGAAGACATGACTGCAGCAGAAGTTTAGAAGTGCAAAATTCAAAACCTCTGGTATTTGAGGTTTTGAATTTCGTGCTTGTGAACTTTCACTGTTCTGCAGATTCAGCTTCTTAGGCTTGAAATACTGAAATTTTATTTATTTATTTTATTTTTATTTATTTATCATTTGTTGACCGGGAATGTCCGACTAGGTTCCACAGAGCCTGTTTTCAGCGGAGGCCCGGGGAGAAATGCTCCAGATGCATGTCTTTGTAATGTGGGAGGAAACCGGAGTACCCGGAGGAAACCCACGCGAACACAGGGAGAACATGCAAACTCCACACAGAAGGCACCCCAGCCGAGAATCGAACTGGAGAACCTCTTGCTGTGAGGCGACAACGTTAACCGCTGCACCACTGTGCCGCCCAAATTCGAGATTTCAGTATTTTGAGTTTCTGAAGGGAACCCGTTTAAACAAGGCATTGGTGACTATCCCTTTCTTAAAGTCTAAGAAGTGCTCATAAACACATTCTTTCAATTTTCTACAAGTCTTTCCTATTATACAACAGTGAACATGAATGGCATATTGCTAAATAAATTACCTGCTTAAGTGACCACTGATCTTAAATGTTTACCTCTAATATTAAAACTATCACAAAATAATAATTGAAAAAATTACATGGAGCTGCTTACTGCTTGGTGTGATGGATTTGCAGTGTTCTTATGACACTCAGTCTTGCTGGCTGGATTCTGCTAAAATTCAAAGTCTGATTATATTTGCATTCACAGTCTGTTGCATACAGAAACTTGCAGAATATACACTGATGAGAGAATATACTTTGCAGCATCAACTTTAAAGAGCAGTAACAAATAACTTTTTATAATAAATCAAACGAAACCACGTTACAGCTTAAAAGTACTGTTCCAACTTTACTTCTCATATAGTACAGATGATGTGAGAGATATAACATTTACCTCAGAACACCAAATGTGTTCCTACCATACCCCTAAACAACTGGATTTCTACAGCTCTTTATATACTCTTTTTAGTCATGCATAAACATATTTTGGAGAATTGCTTATCCTGTAGAAACAATACTAAACTTCCTTGTTTAACAATGTCTTGTAAGAGACCAGCTTTTCTGACAGTGTGAATATCCTGTAACAGTGTCCTGATGTCCATGTAGAAAAACATATTTTTGAGGAAACACATTGTCCTGTATACTATTTGAATCTGTGTATAGAAACATGTGTTCTTATGTCAATGCTGATAAGCATATCCTGTTTTTTATGAAGAAAAACATATTTTTGAGAAAACACATTGTCAGAGATCAGCTTTTCTGACAGTGTGAACATCCTGTATTTTATTTGGATCTTTGTATAAAAAAACATCTGTTCTTGTGCCATCCTGTTTTTCCATGCAGAATAACATGTCATTTTTCTTTAAAAGCAGATTTTGCATTTTTGTTCTTGCATACATCCTGTTTTGAGTCTGTAAGGGAAAAATGTCCATTCTTTAAAAGCAGATTTTGTATTTTTGCTCTTGCATACATCCTGTTTTGAGTCTGTAAGGGAAGAATGTCCATTCAGCAGATTCCTTTTCCAAGCCATGGTCATTTAGTATGACTGCTGATCACATATTACTTAAAACTTTGTTTCTGCATTTAAGCAAGCATTTTCTTTCAGCATATTTACAACATAATTTATTTCAGATGTATATTCATAAAATCTAACAATTCCCTCTGTTTTTAAACATACTCAAAACATTTTATATAGAAAACACAAGAAACAAACCTTTAGTTTGATACAACAAATCAAAATGCAATTTTACATAGTTAATACAATGATATTAAGTATTACTACCAAAACTGAATGTATTTAACAACTTTTTCTTTTGCAGACCATTCTGTGAAAATATTTTATCAGTTATGAGCTGTGTCTGCTTTAACGTTATTTTTTTTTAACTTGATCAATTTATTCTTTTGCAATCACAGAATTTAATTTATGACTTAGAACTGTTCCATTAACTCTTTGCAACTGTTGAATTAACTTTAAGAGACAGTAACCATGTGCTACTGCAAGCATTTATACACTACTGAAAACACACAATTTCAATGTCATTTTAACCATCACATTGTGTTCATGTCTCTGAACTGCTACAATGTATTCTGTACAGTATGTATTTACATAGACTGTTTGCTGTTCATGCATTTCAATTTACTAGGTATACTGGACCCACTTTTTTTAAAACATGTTTTTTCACACATATTTATTACTAGACATTTATTTAATTTGTACTGAATTCTTCTGCATTTGTACATACAATGACTATAAAGTACATTTAGTCTAATTTTACAAATTTAATATTAATATTAAGCAAAATCTTGGAAAATGTTTGTCTCTTTAGAAATATCTAGTGGAACTGATACCAAATGCATATGTTCTGTTATTTTACACTACATACTCAACAATTATTAAAAATATTCATGCTTTTTTATACCAACATTGTTTTGCCAAAAACATATTAAAAATAGTGACCATTCTTGCTATTAGAAACATTTATGCATTTTGCATATCTTTATTCTCTCTTGTATAGCTTTAATAAAACAATTTTAAATCATCTCTTGTTTTTAAACTATCTCTTGTATAGCTTTACAGTTTAACAGGTTGTAAATACAATTTAATACTAAACAATACAGTAATAACCATTATGATAGCTATTAACAACTTGTAAAATATCTTATCCTGTCAGGTTTAATCCAGTTTACCAGTATTTCTAATATGCTAATACCTGTTTTTTCCCTCCCCATAAAAGAGTATTGTCAAGAAGGAATGAGATATTTTTTCTTGTAAATTTGTTTGCTCTCTTTTTGGAAACACTCCCTGTTCTTCCTTCTTTTTGCACCAGGCTTTGTAATGATCACAATTTTGCTTAACGTGTCCTATTTTTTTACAAAAGAAGCATGTTGGTGCCTTTTACTCATTACCTGTGCTTGATCCTGGTACTACAAGCATAGAGGCAGGAGCTGGTGGTGCTGACACAGCTCTTTCTGCTGGTGGTTGGTCACACCATCTTTGCCTTCCCCTGTTTTTGACTTCACCAATTACTTCAAATGGCTCACTATTATCTTCACATGCAAAGATATGGTGTGAGTATAAAGTCCCATCATCGGCCATAGTCCGTCCCCTCATTAGTTTTTGTACCAAATCAGTGAGGGTATTAGAATTTTCTTCGTAGATACATTTAATATCCCCTGGAACCCCTTTGACTTGTTCTAAGAAGCAATGTATTAACTGTTTTTGTATGTCTCTTTTTCCCATGTCTCTGTCTGTTTTTTTATATATGATTTGAAATGCAAGTCTAAAATGATCACTTTGTTCCATCAATTTATCTGTGATAGTAATTTTAAAATTATCTAATAATTTGGCTGTGAGAGGCTGCCCTTGTGTAAATGCCATTAAAACGGCTGTCATACGTCCTACTTTAGTGTTCAACTGATAATCATCTTGCTTTAATTGTATGAAAGTTTTAAAACATTTGGGTTCCAATACTTTTCTTTTACAACTGCCCATAACTTATCAGTTCCTATATGGCCCAGTATTTGGTGATTTAACTTGACCAACTGGCGTGCCAACTGAAATGGTACATATGGTAACTGTAACCCTTTGGAGGTTGTGTATGCATAGTACTCCTTTGGTGGTATGCTGGCTCGCCATTGAAAAAATTACATGGAGCTGCTTACTGCTTGGTGTGATGGATTTGCAGTGTTCTTATGACACTCAGTCTTGCTGGCTGGATTCTGCTAAAATTCAAAGTCTGATTATATTTGCATTCACAGTCTGTTGCATACAGAAACTTGCAGAATATACACTGATGAGAGAATATACTTTGCAGCATCAACTTTAAAGAGCAGTAACAAATAACTTTTATAATAAATCAAACGAAACCACGTTACAGCTTAAAAGTACTGTTCCAACTTTACTTCTCATATAGTACAGATGATGTGAGAGATATAACATTTACCTCAGAACACCAAATGTGTTCCTACCATACCCCTAAACAACTGGATTTCTACAGCTCTTTATATACTCTTTTTAGTCATGCATAAACATATTTTGGAGAATTGCTTATCCTGTAGAAACAATACTAAACTTCCTTGTTTAACAATGTCTTGTAAGAGACCAGCTTTTCTGACAGTGTGAATATCCTGTAACAGTGTCCTGATGTCCATGTAGAAAAACATATTTTTGAGGAAACACATTGTCCTGTATACTATTTGAATCTGTGTATAGAAACATGTGTTCTTATGTCAATGCTGATAAGCATATCCTGTTTTTTATGAAGAAAAACATATTTTTGAGAAAACACATTGCCAGAGATCAGCTTTTCTGACAGTGTGAACATCCTGTATTTTATTTGGATCTTTGTATAAAAACATCTGTTCTTGTGCCATCCTGTTTTTCCATGCAGAATAACATGTCATTGTTCTTTAAAAGCAGATTTTGCATTTTTGTTCTTGCATACATCCTGTTTTGAGTCTGTAAGGGAAAAATGTCCATTCTTTAAAAGCAGATTTTGTATTTTTGCTCTTGCATACATCCTGTTTTGAGTCTGTAAGGGAAGAATGTCCATTCAGCAGATTCCTTTTCCAAGCCATGGTCATTTAGTATGACTGCTGATCACATATTACTTAAACTTTGTTTCTGCATTTAAGCAAGCATTTTCTTTCAGCATATTTACAACATAATTAATTTCAGATTTATATTCATAAAATCTAACAATAATTTTGTCATTGGGAGCACCGACCACCTTTAAACATTCCCTCAATACATTAACATTTCCATCCCTTACATTTTTGTTCTGCTCTAAATAGCTTTTAAATGATTTGTCTTTTTTGCATATTACACAAAGTCTCTCCTCTATTCACTGTATTATGGATTTGTCCATCATGAAAAGACCCCAATTTTTATTTAAACTATTCACAACAGCTCTATTATCAAGGGCATATGGGATAATAAATACTTTGTTACTTTCAAAACTGATTTCCTTTCCCAGAAACCCAAAGGGCTACAAATGTTCCCGCCACTTGTACCCAATTTTGGCAAATCTATACTATTCATTCTCTTGGATAAAATCCCATCTCTGATTTCCAAAACCAAACTTGCAGGGTAAATTCTCTTAAAGAGCATGTCCACTAAAACATCACATTCTTTACAGAAAACCTCCAAATCTAAAATCATTCTGGCTAATCGGACTAGTTGTCCTTTTAAAACAGCCTTCTTTTGATATTTAGGGCGTCATTTATTAAAATATAAATTAATTAGAAAATGTAAATTTTCTATGAATGTTTGAATAATATCTTTGGTTCACTTTTTTTTCAACTCATCCAAATAAACTATTTTTTCATCATCAAACTTGCATGTGAATTTTAAGAATTCAGCTGTTCTGTTAATATAAATAAATTCTAATCTACTGAGAGTATCACTTCATAAAATTAATAAATCGTCCAAAAATCATGTAAAGTGTAAACAGGAATTTTTAAATTCACTGTTAAATATATATATTGCGATTCCCAGTGTGCCATAACAAAGTTTACGAAAATAAGGGAGCATGCTGCTCCCATAGCAATGACTGTTCTTTGTCAAAAAACTGGTCTTCAAAGTAAATTTTGTAAAACCACTTCTATTAACACAGTGATATCAATCTAATCAGGGGTAGGGTGTAAATTAACATGCCCAAGAATATATTCTTCAAACCACTGGATACTAATATCACGTGGCATCGCTGAATATATATGTTTTGAACATCAATGGTAACAAAAATCTTATTAGTTAGGAACTGTAACCAATTCAATTTGCTTAAAAGTGACAAGAATCTTTAGTTATAAGTCAACTTGCCCATACCCTCTTAAAATAGTATCTAAAAAAGTTCCTAAAAAGTCTTGGACCGTCTGAATGGCAGATTTTCAAGGCACATATGAATTTTCAGAATACCGACGAAACCAGCTATTACTGGTCTTTCATTTCTCAAAGTCAAACTCATTTTTAGAAATTTGGCCCTGCATTAACATATCTTCTAACATGTCCACTCTAGAAAACGCAATAGAGATTTACAGGATGTTACTAGGCTATTGACCTTAGGGTCTTTACAAGCCTAGCCATTAAATCCCAATATAATACTAGCTGAGAGATGATATCTCTGCTCAAGGTTTTTATAGCAAAGACTACCTATGTCCAGGAGAGAAGCGGGGTAATCCCTGGCAGAAATTTACGGTTTCACATCCAGTCGTCCAGGTTGCGCTTAAACAGGGTCATAGAGATGATCTGCTTGATTATGGATTAGAAGTCTATTCCAGAAAAGTGGCAACCTCTGAGAGATGTATCTGTCTCTACAGCAGGCTCTGTTTATATTGCAGGCTAGACAGAGGTCCCTGAAAGGGTGACTAGCCTCATTTGACTTACGGATGTACAGCATTTCCATTAGATTTGGGTCAGAGAAAGCCCCGTTAGCCAGACGCAAGTTGTCTCTTAAGTAATCTATACACTACTGAGCACAGAGACAGTGACTTCAGTCTGTCCATATAAGACATGTGATGAAGACCCTGAATTTTCTTAGTTAGAAATCCTCTGAGGTCTCTCAAGTTGCTGCAGGTTTCTGGCACTATACATACCAAAGGGAGCATTATATTCAATAATAGCCCTGATGAGGGATAAAGTACATGGCAGTTGTAACCTCTTTTGCTTTTGAGGAGATGCCTTTGCTAATCATGTGTGTAGAATGCCTTCTTCACCACAGTAAATACATGGTGGTCAAATCTGAGGTCATAGTCAACTTGTGTTCCCAGGTCTCTCACTACTGAATTGGTGCTTATACTGTTTACTTTTACTGAAGGAAATGATTACGCATTTTTTTGCATTTAGTTTAAGACCATGGCTTAGGCACCAATCATTGGTCTGTGTTAGCCCCTTCTGAAGTACACTGACGTCACTAGGGGATTCAATGAGAGCACCTAATTTGCAGTCATCCACAAACTTAGTTAGCTACAGCCCCTCCATTTTAGCCTCTACTTCTAAGAAATATATGCCAAATAAAAGGGGGCCCAGCACTGACCCTTGTGGGACTCCACTGGTGACAGGACTGCTAGTAGAGGTAAAGTCTCCCACGTGAGCCAGTTTGCAACCCACCTGACAACATGGCGGTTGATATTCAACTGGGTTAGTTTGTCAGTGATGCCCGAATATGGGATAGTGTCAAAGGCCTTGGCCAAGTGAAGTTAGCCTGTGTGCACAGCTTTGCCCTCATCTATGGCTCTAGTCACACTCTCTAAGTCCACAAGGTTTAGAAGGCATGACTTGCCCTTGACAAAACCGAACTGGGACGGATCCAAGGTTTGGAGGTCACCTGTATTGTTATTTATGAGGTCCATGATTATTTGTTCCATTGCCCTACAGATGAGGCTGATTAAACTTGTGGGTCTATAGTTACATGGGTCGGTTTCCGAGCCACCCTTATGGAAGGGATAATAGTTGACTTTTCCATTCAATGGGGGCAAAGCCAGTAAGTACCTGGGCTGTTTGACTTGAGTGCCTATTGGAGTAGCTAACTCTTGTTTTAGAACATCAAGAATGCAGCCCAGAATGCCATCTGTTCCCATGGAGGCTTTACTCTTAGTCTTGGAGACAGCATTGATGACTTGCTCTTTGGAGATGCAGGGAGGAGATGATGAAGACATGGTTTGTGGTACGCCTGGAGGGATGGGTGTGTGTGAACTTTTTCACCAAACCTGTCTGCTAGCAGGCTTGCAATTTCTGCAGGATCAGTGTGTGTGATGCCATCCACAATTAGTTCAGTGAACATACCAGTCCTACCTTTTAGGTTGCGGACGTAGCTGAAGAAAGGCTTATGGTTATCCTTGGCTATGGTTGCTAAATTTTTCTCACAGTTGCTCTTTGAAGATTTTGCGAGTTGTCTTATTTGCTTGTTTAGGCTGAGAAAAGTGCACTTCCAGTTCTGGGATCTCACTTTTGTATTTTTAGGGAACAGATTATTTTGCTTATTACTGCGGTGGTGGTGCTGCGGTAGCGTTGTCGCCTCACAGTAAGACGATGTCCTGTTCGATTCTCAGCCAGAGCGTCTTGTGTGTAGACATGCGTGAATGGGCGTACCTTCGTTGAAGGTTGTGCATCAGGGCTGGCAACTCGGCACGTAAATATCTACTGCCAGTCATTAGCAGACCGGAGTTCCACTGTGGTGACCCCGAACCGGGAAAAGCCGAAAGACACAACAACAACAACATAATTAAATGCTAGACGTCAACCAGGATGTTTTTTTTTTTTTTTTTGAGGATCTTGCTTTAAATCCTATCTGGCACAGTTGTGTCTATACATTTGTGTAGATGTTTATACAGGGCATCCGTGTATACCATAGTATAGCAGCCAATGCCATCTGTGAAAACTGGAGCTTGGAAGTCTAGGATACCTTCCCTTAAAAGGGTAGTTAGCTTTGGTGAAGTGTTTTAGCCAGACTCCTCCTCTGGGGAGCTCTGGTGCTATTGTTACTTTAAAAATGACTGATTTATGGCCAGATTTAACCAGTGTGCACCCTACACTTGAGGTGTTGCATCAGTCACTCATATTGGTGAGGACCAGGTCTAGAATGTCTAAGCCCCTTATGAGGTGGGGTACTATTTGCACCTGGGTTTTGAGTAAAAGTCCAGGAACTTTTGTGCGAGTGAGTTTCCCAATTAATGGAAGGATAGCTGAAGTCACCTATGACTAGGATGTTAGGCCATACCTTAACTGTCCCAAGTAGGTCTAAATAAGCTGTGTTCATGGAAGGGGACCTGTAACTTGACTATGACCTGAAAGGGGTTCTAAACTAAGTCATTTGTGCTTGGAGTAGTTCCACAGAGTTTTCTTGTCAAACCAGTCTAGAGATGCAATTATCCTTAATGAAGATAGAGACTCCACCTCCTTTGGCTTTCACACCTTCAATTTGCAGTCGGAAAGTGTGGAAGGCACTGTAGCCTTGCAAGGCCGGGGTATTTTCTGCAGCCTTGAGCCTGGTTTCTGTGACTGCATAGACGTCAACATCTTCCAAGGAGAGGACTGCTTCCAGAGAGTGCAGTTCCTGATTTAAACTCCTAGCACTTAGCAGCATGATCCTTAGTTTCTTTCTGTTTGATATTTTCACATTGCAAAATTTGTTGTTGTGATCCTGCCTAAAAAAGGAGTTATGGGGGTGTCAAGTGCCTTAGCCAGCAACCGAAAGCCTACAGGTGCCAGATGAAGACCATCTCTGGCAAAGCAGCGTGGTCTATCCACCATATCATCCCAGGCTGACAGGAACTGGATCAACTTAGGATGACACCAGAAACTAAGCTAAATTATTGAAGTCAATCATTCTCTGTTTATATTGTGGTATCATCTTAGGGGAGGGTAAAATGTTACTCAAAGCTACGGACATACTGGGATATACATTCAGAGAGTTCAATCATGTCTCTCTTCATATAGTTCAGAGATGTATGTCAAGTAATTTACACCAACACGAACTATGATGGAGTCATAACAGTACTTGTTGAGAGACTTGAGTGCATGTTCGATCTGGTGAATCTTTGCACCTGACAGGTAGCTGATCACAACCTTTTTCTTGCTCAACTTGTGAGTGGGGTATCTGTATGTCTCACTGTAGAGTCACTTATAACTAAAACATATGGAATACCTGTGCATTGCCTTAATGGCTTATTCACAGGATCATAGGAGGTTACGAAGCTAATGACCCTAAGGCCCTTTCAAGCCTAGCCAAGTTTTTACCATTATTTCCACAATCAGCATCTATTGCTCTGTCCAAGAAAGACACAGGTGGAACCCCTGTGGTGAATTTACGGGTACCCATCAAATAGTTCAGACTGCGTTTGAAGAGGCCCAATGAGGTGCTCTGCTTGACATGAAGTGGGAGTCTGTTCCAAAGGTGTGGTAACCTCTGGCAGACAAATATGTCCCTCCAGCAGGCTCTATTAATGTCACATAACAGGTTAAGGCCTTTAGAGAGAGTAACCCATGTACTATTTGAGTTATGATATACAGCATTTCCAATAAAGCAGGGTCAGAGATAGTCTTGTATGCAAGGCAGAGATCGCCTCGGAGTAGTCTGTATGAAACAGAACAGAGTGACAGCGATTTCAGACAATCCTCATAGGACAGATGCTGAAATCATGAGGAGGAAAGAAATGAGGAAATCATTCTATGTTGCACAAATTATAGGAAGTCATTATTCCACTGTATTTGACATTCATCAGACTTACCGTTGAGTACAATGCCCCCTTTGGTATGTACAAGGCATATACAACAACTGAACGTCCTCAGAGATTCCTCACTAAAAGAATACAGGGTGCAAGTAAAATGTCCTATGCAGACTGTGTCAAGACTCTAGCCCTGTATTCTGTCTCCTACACGCTTATGAGGGGAGATCTATGCCTGGCATACAGGACATTGTCAGACCCCATTCTGATGGACCTCCTGCATATCTACAAAACAAACAGTACTGGAATTACCCATTCTAAAGACTTAAATGCCTGTGATATAAACAGGACCTGCTGGAGAGATAGGTATGTATCCCAGAGACTACCCAGTCTATGGAACAGGCTCTCCGTCCATGTGAAGCAGATTTCCTCTCTAACCCAATTCAAGTGCAGCTTTAACAAGTGGATGGGAAACTGGAAATTCATCCCTGGTTTGGCACCAATGTCTCTGACGGACACAGGTAACCTGTACATGGTTCCCAGGCCCACGCTTACACTTATCAAGGGCATCAGAACAAGTCAGAGATTTGGGATGCATGGCTAGGCTTTGAGAGGCCCTTGTGGTCGTTGGCCTAGCGGATGCCTATGAATCTATGAAGACCTTGAATTTTACTTGTGAGGAAACTTTGTGATCTCTCTGACTACTGCAAGTGCTTGGAAAGGTACATACTAAAAGGGACACTGCACTCAATTATTGGCCTGATGAAGGAACAGTACAAGGTGGCTATAACTTCATTTTTTTCTGGAGGCTATGTCCTTACTTATGAGATGAGCAATACAGAATGCCCTTCTTACCACTGTGGAGACATGGTGATGAAAGGTAAGGTTGCTGTCAACCTGTGTGCCCAGGTCTCTCTCACCAGTGAGTGCATACTTCGGGCATTGTTATTGATATGGTAGTTAGCAGGAACGATCACACTTACCGAAAGGGACACATTTTTTTTGCATGGAGTTTAGGGACACGACTTTGGCACCAATCATTTGTTTAAGACCCTTTTGTAGGATGATGACATTGTTTGGAGATTCTAGGACAGCTCCCAATTTGCAGTCATCAGCAAACTTTGTCAACCACAAACCTTTAGTTTCAGCTTGTACTTCGGAGAAATAATTTCCAAACAGTAGAGGTCCCAGGACTGGTCCCTGTGGAACACCACTGGTTACAGATCTGCTGTTGGAGGTGGATCCCCCTATTCTGACTATATGGGTTCTCTCAGTGAGCCAATTAGCGACCCACCTATTGATATAAGGGTTGATACCTAGCTGGGTGAGTTTGTCAATGATGCCAGAGTGTGAGACAGTGTCAAAAGCCTTGGCTAAGTCTAGGTATCTAGGTAGGCTGTATGCACAGATATCCCCTCATCAAAAGCCTTGGAGACTGTCTCGAAGAAATCCACCAGGTTTAACAGACAGGATCTCCCATTAACAAATCAAATCCAGATGGAGTAGGGTCTTGGCGAGAGACAGGTGCTACTGTTATGTGTAGTGGGTGCTTTGGGTGTTGTGTTAAGAGTAGCATGTTTGCATTTTAGAGGTGCCTGGTGTTTAGGCAGGTTTCTGGA
The DNA here is from genome assembly GCF_019279795.1 of Protopterus annectens. Taxonomy (NCBI): domain Eukaryota; kingdom Metazoa; phylum Chordata; order Ceratodontiformes; family Protopteridae; genus Protopterus; species Protopterus annectens. The sequence goes on from NC_056735.1 coordinate 1,823,874,074, forward strand.
GAGTACCTCTGCATATGAAGGTTTATGTGCTGGGTGCATATTACAAACAGGGGTCATGGCGTATGATCTGACAACCTGTTTAGTGTTGCTGTTCTGAGCGTGAAAGAACAGGGAGTAGAGATTCTTAGTGTAGAAGCATTTCTCGCAAATTGTACTTGAGTGACTTAGGAGTAAGGAGTTGTCAGTGCAGGTGAAGCGCAAAAAAGAAAAAGAACATATCTACCAGGCTGGCAGGAGAAACGGGGAAACTGACAGTCCATAACGCAAGGTTTGAAAGTGGTATCTCAGCAGATGAGGAGAAAAAGATGAGGGCATCAGGCAGGGAGCTATTTTAGAGCAACTAACCTAAGGGGTTGTACAGTAGGAGGTCTATAAAAGAGGGGATTTATAGGGTTTGATGTGGACAGGTAAAATCTCTGCTGAGTGGTTCACTGAACAGCTGAGAGCTATTCAAGAACCGCTCTGCTAAACAGCGGCCACTTCTAAGGGAAAATCCTTCTGCTGGCACCTTTGCGTCTACAGCTGCCAAACGCTACCCCCTCTGTGTGGCAGTGCACTACACGCAAGCAAGAGCAAAGCAGCTAATACAAAGAAACCAGTGAAAAAGCTCAAACTGAGCCCTGCAAAACAGCTCAAACTGTGCCATAAACCAGTAACCTTCAATAGTCCTACTGTACGTTCCTGCCACAATGGTACGGGGGACTTCTCCAAAAAAAGATGTCCTAATATTTAGTGCTTAATTTACAACAGAACCAATTCAACCAGTCTGAACCCAATCTATACTATGGCCAACAGAAGTGCAACAGAACAGAAAAAAGCAGGACAGGTTTTTAATTAAATAAGCCACAATGTAAAAAGCGGCACAGCTTTTCTTAAATTAATAGCAACAGAATAAAACAGAAATAGATAAAAGCAGCAGATTTTGTGAAATACAGTCCAAGTGCAACAAATGCAGTAGTGAAATACAGTGCAAAGCAGCAGCAAACAGTATAATTTTTTTAACTGCAGAAGTACACAGTATACAAGAGAAGTGCAAAGAAAAATGCTTTTGTGCATTTCCCAGCTCAGAAAGATCACGTAAACACTTATAATGAATAATCCCAGTCCTGCTAATATAAAAGCACTGTAAGTGTGTGTCCAGAGTGGAGGGCTATCACAAAGATATGGATACAGCACAGCACCTTAAACAGCACACAGAAGTGTGATTATTCAATAAAAAGTACTTCACTTTGTATAAATGAGCCAAAACAGACAACTGTACAGAATCTATAAACGTACTAAAAACAAGATAAGCTGATTACTATGCTCTACAGCCAATAAAACTACATGCAGAAATCTCAAGTGTTCCCTCAACCTAGATAGACCAGGCTACCTCCCAGTGTACTAGAAGGAAAATACATCAACCCTGATGAGAAAACAAGGGCTTGCTACAGTGTAAAAATACACTACTTTATCCAACAGCTAGCTAGATAACAAATTCAGAGAAGTAAATCAGTACAATAGACAATAAGAGGCAAGATGTACTTTTTCAATACAAGCACAAGGAAAGGCAAATAAATAATTCACAATAGCAGCAGTGTGGAAAGTGAATAGCTTAAGCTCAATTTACAGTAGGGGTGGGAAGTTTAAAATCACCAGGTTTAAAGACAAGACTGATAAACAGCAGGGTGGGTGGAAAATCCTAGCAGGGATTCACCAGCAGTGCTATAACTCATGCAGTCTTGAAATCCTCCAGACCAAGACAGAGGCTCAGAATTTCATTTTGTATTGAAGTATCACTTAGGAGACGGTTCAAATTAACCAATGAAAAAAACGTGAAATATGACCCTAGGTAATTTAAGTGCTTCTCTCGCACAGAACAAAACCACCAGGCAAATATTTCTTAAACAGAAAACAAAATGGAGCAGACAGACACAACAGCTCTATCAGACAAAAACATACAGCTTTACTTTCTTACCCAGCAAGGAATCACCAGCAGTGCTGTATCTTATGCAGGTTTTCATTGCATGATACATCAACATAAGAATCTTCCATCAATAAAACATTCAAGCGACTAGTGTAATCTTCACCGTTGATAATTACCAGCCCACTCCCTTTGTCTGGTTTCATCACCCTGACATATCTATAGTCACTTATTCTTTAAATAGCTTCTCTACCAGACATATTGCACAACTTAACACTTTAATGTTCAAGATATTCCCAATATCAAGTTAATGCTCTCTCAAATAATTGTACATTACGGTTCAGTGAGGGGTCTACGCAAGGCATTACATTTAAATTATCACCTGAAAACCATAAGGCTAAATTCAGTTCACGGGTGTACAATTTTAAATCCATCAAAACGTCTACTACATTTGTTCTTCTAGCTGGTACACAGGTAGTCTAGCTAACAAATTCACATTATTAGAAGTAATATTTGTTGATGAAAAATTACAAATATTTAAAGTCTTTTTAGTCATTAAAAACTACTTTAACCACACTGTCGCAGTCATGTTCAGTAACTCGATTTACGACCAGCTCTTGTTGCTGCTGTTTGTAAAACTTCTTCGGCTTGGCGCCCTGTTTGAAGAACACTTCATTGCGGACTTGCTGCCTCATGATATTCCTTGGGTGATTCCTGCTCCATATTCACTCTGACCTCCTTACACCAACCTGTACTACAGGGGCTGGTTCAGTGTACGGCCCCATATATGAATCTGGTGAAGTAACATCCTACTCACTTCTGATTGAACACAAAATCATCCAAATGATCACCATGGAAACTGGGTGGACCAGGATATGCTTCCCCATTGACAAAATCATTTTATATTGCAAAACAGACTAAGGTGTTTTATTCATACTGGTAAAGATATTATTATAATTCACACTGTAGTTAGAAAACAGATCCTCTCCAATGGACTAGTTTAAAATATCTATGAACATTACTTCTAATCATGTAAACATGTTAGCTAGAGGTCTTAACTATGTACCAGCTAGAAGAACAAACGCAGTAGAGGTAATGCCTTGAGTGGGCCCAGCTGTTTTAACCAACCACTAAACCATAATGTACAACTACTTGAGAGAATTTGTGAACTTGACATTAGGAACATTTTGAAACATCCAAGTATTGATAAGTTCTATAATATGTCTGGTAGTAAAGTTAAGCTGTTTAAAGAAATATGCGACAATAGAACTATCAGGGTGATGAAACCAGACAAAAGGGGTGGGCTGGTAATAATGAACAGTGAAGATTATACTAGTCCCATGAATGTTTTACTGATTGAAGATACTTACGCTGAACTATTACAAAAATGAAATTAATACTGCGTTTTGTAGAGTGGACATGTTAGAAGACATGTTACTGCAGGGCCAAATCTCTAAAAAATGAGTTTAACTGATAAATGAAAGACCAGTAACAGCCGGTATTTTCGGTATTCCGAAAATTCGTAAGTACCTTGAACATCCGCCATTCAGATCATCTGTTGATGCAACAAGGTCTAAGACCTTTTATATAGCAACAAGGTCTAAGACCTTTTATATAGCAAAGTGTTTGGATAGTATTTTAAAAGAGGGCATGGACAACTTACTGTAAAGATTATTGGCACTTAAGTAAATTGAAGGAGGTGCAGTTTGTAGCCAACACTATTTTTGTTACCACTGACATTCAGAACAGTGACACCACACGATGTTAGTCTCCAGTGACTCGAAGAATATATTTTCAGACGTCTTAATTTACACCCAGATAAGATTAATGCTATCACTGTGTTAATGGAAGTGGTTTTAAAAAATAATTTCATTTACTTTGAAGGACATTTTTTAAACAAAGAACAGGGGTTGCTATGGGAGCAGCATGCTCCCCGATCTTCACAAACTTTGTTATGTCACAATGGGAATCGCAATATGTATTTAACCGAACATTTAAAAATTCCTGGTTACTCTACACACAGTTTTTGGGCGATATATTCATTTTATGGAGCGAGTCTTAGTAAAGTACAATAACTTATTACTTATATTTATAAAGTCTTAAAATTTGCACACACGTTTGATGATGAAAAAAAATAGTTTATTTAGATAGAGTTAAAAAGATTAGGTAAACCAAAGATCTTGTTCAAAGATACATAGAAAACCTACATTTTAATAAATGGCACTCTAATATCAAAAGAAGGCTGTTGTAAAAGGACAACTAGTCCTATTAGCCAGAATGATTTCAGATTTCGTGGTTTTCTATACAGAATATGATATTTTTAGTGGACATGTTCTTTAAACAGATGTTACCCTGCAAGTTGTGTTTTGGAAATTAGAGACGAGATTATATCCAAGAGAAGGAATGGTATAGATTTGCCAATATTGGGTTAAAGTGGAGGAAACATCAGCAGCTCTTTTGGATTTCTCATAGGTTCACAGCCTAGTACCTACCAATGAAGCTATCTGCCAGAAGGCATTTATAAGCCTAACTAGAGTGTCAGCTTTCGCCGCCCCATTGATTAACTGATCCTCTGTTAAGCAGAACAAATAAAGTGATCCCAGGGGTGTATTTTCTGTTACCCATCCACTCATCAAGGTTTCTCTTGAAGAGTGTTGGTGAGGGGCTCTGCCTAATGTAGTTTGGAATTTTGTTCCAAAGCATGGGGAGTCTCAGACAGGAATCTATCCCTCCAGCATGTTCTATTTATTGTTGTGGTGAGGTTTAGCTCACTAGAGTGCGTGGCTCGCAGTGACTTGGATTTCTTTAGGTGGAGCATGTCCCATCAATTCGGAGTTGGACATGGCTTTGTAAGTCAGGCAGAGATCACCTCTGAGTAAGCGATATGCCACGGAGTACAGCCCGAGTTTTTTCAGTTGGGCTGCATAGGACATATGTTTGAGGCCAATAATCTTCTTGGTGAGGTACTTTTGTGGTCTTTCCAGCTGTTGGAAGTGTCTTGTGAGGTATATCCCAAATGGGGCATTGTACTCTATATGATGGGTCTGATGAGTGACGAGTAGAGGGGGCAATATAACCTCCATTTCTAGATGCAAACCCTTTAGTAATTAGATGGGCCACACAGAAGGATTTCCTAACTACTTTGGCAATATGATTGTCAAAGGAGAGATTACTATCTACCTGGGTCCCCAGATCTCTTATTTCCTCTTCTGTATTAAGGGGGCTGCCACTTATGTGGTAATTTGTGGGTGTTTTGTTTTTCCCAAATGGGATGACTATGCATTTTTTGACATTTAGCTTGAGGCCATGACTTTGACATCAAGTGTCCATCTCAGTAAGGCCCTTTTGGAGGATGTCCGTGTCAGCCGAAGAGACAATTATGACTCTTAGTTTGCAGTCACTGGGGAACTTGTTAGCCATAGTCCTCCTGCGTTTACTTGTACTTCTGAGAAGTATATGCCGAACAATAGGGGTCCCAGGACCGAGCCTTGCAGGACACCACTTGTGACTGGTTTAGAGTCGGACCTGGAGCCTGCTATTCTTACCATGCGAGTTCTGTCTGTAAGCCAGCTGGCAACCCATCTCGTGACATAGGGGTTTATGTTCAGGCTGGTGATTTTTCTGTAATACCAGAGTGGGGAATGGTGTCGAAAGCCTTGGCGTGGTCAAGGTAGGCTGTGTGAACCACCTTTCCCTCGTCTATGGCCTTGGTGACTGTCGAAGAAGTCAACCAGGTTTAGTAGGCATGATCTGCCCTTAAAGCCGAACTGGGTCAGGTCAAGTGTTTAGAGGTTCCCAATGTCTTTGTTAACGAGTTCCATGATGATGCACTCCACAGCCTTGCAGACTAGGCTAGTCAGGCTTATGGGGCGATAGTTACCACGGTCAGTTGTAGCCCCTCCTTTGTGGAGTGGAATAACCATTGCTGTGGGCCATTTTATGGGCACACAGCCTGTGGAGAAGCTGAGGCTGAACAGCGCGTTTAGGTGAGGGGTTAGTTCGTTCTGTAGTTCATGCGAGACTCAGCCTGAGACACCATCTGGCCCCATTGATGCTGTGTTTTTGTCTTTTGAAATGTCTGTTTTCACCTGTGTGTCTGTGATTTCCAGGACACTACACTTTTCCGGTATTGTTGTGGGCCCTTTTGGGGGTGAAGTTTGCACTGAATCTACCTGCCAGGATGTTGGCAATATCAGTAGATTCAGTACATTTTGTGCTACTTTGCACTAGTTCAGTGCATATCTGCGAGTTGCCACTTAGATTCTTAACATAGCTAAAGAAGGCTTTGTGGTTATCTTTTGAATCCTTGGCTATTTGTCTTTCGAAGTTAGCCTTGGATGATTTTATGGAGGGACCTTAAGTTTCTTACAGATAAGGGATGTCTTTCCTTCTTGGGATTTGCTTTTTCCTGAACTAGTTTCCTCCTTCTATTGTACAGCCTGTTTAGGACAGGGGTCCACCAGACTGGTTTCCTTCTCTTAGAAGAGTGAGCCTTGGTTTTGCTAGGGATGGCACGATCCATGCATCCCTGTAGGTGCTCACAGAGTGCATTTGTAAAGGTTTCTGCATCTTGGGCAGTATTATCCTTTAGGGTGGGGGGGCTGTGAAACTTACCGCCTCTGTCTTAAGTAAGGTGAAGTTTGCTTTACAAAAGTTTTTTACTGTGGTTTCCTTAGCTGGGGGTGGTGGTGGGGTGTGGACATCCAGAGTGATTAGTTTATGGTCTGATCTAACCAGTAACAGGTTGACCTCCGGTGTGGAACACCTGTTGCCCACGTTGGTGATGACCAGGTCCAAATCTGTTTTCACCTCTGGTAAGGGAGTTTACCAGCTGATCCAGGGTGTTTGAGTTGATGAATTCTAGGAAGCGCTGGGCCTGGGAGTTTGTACTCTAGTAGGTTTCCCAGATAATGTTAGGGTATTGAAATCGCCCAATATCAGGGTGTTCGGTAGGACCTTCATGTTTTTTCCAGTGTCTCCAAAAAGGTGGAGTGGTGGTCCTGGGCCATGGAACATGATCTGTAGCATGCCACAATTTGCATTGCAGATTTGCCCGATGTTAGCTGCACATGGATGATCTCAGAGGTAGCATGCTGCGCTAGTAACCTGGAGGTGTAGGTATCCTTGATGACTATGGAAACACCCCCCCCCTTTTGTGTTTCGGTCCGTGTTCTGTGGCCAAAACATATGGTATGAGTTGTAGCCCGGTAGTGCTGGGGTGCTCTCTGGAGCCTTGAACCAGGTTTCAGTTACTGCACAGATGTCGACGTTCTCCATACTGAGGAGTGCTTCGAGCGCATGCACTTTGAGATTTACACTCCTGGCGTTGAGTAGCATACCTCTCAGTTAATTGTGCTGTTTACGGACGTGGGTTTGACTTTTGAGCCTTGCCTAAAAAAGGCACTATGGGGGCAGCAACAGCCTTGGCCAGTATTTGAAAGCCTAAGGGGGACAGGTGCAAGCCATCTCTTGCGAAGCAATGCGGCTTGTCGAGCATGTCGTCCCAGGCTGACAGACACTGGATCCCCTTTGAATGACACCAGAGGCTTAGCCAATTGTTGAAATTGATATTTTTTTCTTTATACTGAGGTATCATTCTTGCTGAGGGCAGGATGCTACTTAGGGTCAGGGTCATACCAGCCTGGGCTACATGTTCAGGGAGCTCTTCCATGTCTCTTTTCATGTAGTCCAGGAAGGTATGTCTCAGGTCATTCACGCCACCATGATCAGAGAGCTCTTCCATGTTTCTTTTCATGTAGTCCAGGGAGGCAAGTCTCAGGTCGATCACACCAACATCAACAATGACAGTCATATTTGTACTTGTTCTGAAGTGACCTGAGAGCTTGTGTTATGTGGCGGATTCTGGCTCCCGACAGGCAGCTAACTTTCTGCTTGTCCAGCCTAGTGAATGGGATATCAATGTGCCTGATTATAGAATCGCCTATTACTAATGTGTTCGGTATGTTATTTCGCCTTAAGGGCTGTGATTGTGCGGCACATTGACTTTGTGTTTTATGTGCTGTCTGGTTTGTGACTAGAGGTGCAGGTTGTGTGGGTGTCTGATTCAGAGGTCTCGGATGCTTTTGCAGGTTTTTATTTAGAGCGTCTGGGTATGATTTTGTGTATTTGTGTGTATTTTTTGCCAGTGCTGGTTTAGTAGGTCTATGTGAGGCTGGAGGTGTGGTGCAAGTGTTAATCTTCTCCTCTTGACTGACTGTTCCAGTCTTGGGTGGAGAGAGCTTAGCCTCCAGTTTGGCTGTATAACTGCATCTCTCGCATATGTTAGTGTTTTGTGGTAGGAGGAGAGGGTTGCCTGAGTACATGAGGCAGTTGTAACATTGCCTCAGGATACCCAGATTCACCAGATGGACTGGAGAGTACACCTGAAATTGCCCTTTGGTCATGCCTGAACAGTAGGGTGAGCTGCTTAGTAGCTTGGTTGGTGAGGGATGAATAAAGAGCCTTGCCCTGCTAGGCAATTAAGTGTCAGGGTATACTAGTGCTCGCTATTATGTCTGCGCAAGTGTTGGGCTGTAGGATGCTTTTTGAGTGCTTAGGTTGAGAGTTAAGACTAGTTTCAAGGGAAAAACTGAAGAGGAGACTTAGTGGAGCCGGGAATAATTTAACCGTAGCTAACTGGCACTGCCTGGTGCGCGAAACTATGCAAACACGGTTTTTATAGCAGGGAAATGAAAGAGAGAAATTAGCCCAAAATGGCCAATAAACTAACTTCTGGGCTGGAACCACTCCTCCAGGGACAGATAGGCTGCTCAAAGCTACCCTCAAAGCTACCCTCCCTCATAGGTAAACAGAGAAACTTCCAATCCAAGTAAGGTATGGGCAACTCAGAAACTTGTAACACAGCCCTGAATTCAGCACTAGCCTGAAAATTGGACTATACTAGCTTAGAAAGGCGGGAAACAAGGATTTTTTTTTTGAAAAGATAAGGCAAAAACAGTAAAAAATACACTTAAAACAGCTTTAAACAACTACAAACGATCAGAAAAGGCCATCGCACTTTAGTGTGTAGCCTACAACAGTTAAATTATTTAAACAAAAAAGTTTTAAAAGTGCAGCAGTCAAATAAGTACAATATGCGAAAAAAGACAAGCTTTTAAATCACAATAAAAGCTGGAAAATCAGCGTTTAGGCGGAAAACAGTTAAGTACAGCAAAAAAATACAGAAAATTGATAATCACTCCAAAGTCTCTCTTCTAAGCTAGAATGCTTGTATCAGTAAGGCTTTCTAGTGCTTCCCAGTAGGTTAGTTAAGCGCAGATGTGGTCTTTTAAACCAGAAAGTTGAAAGAGATGGACAAACTGCCCAAATGGTCAATAGACTACAATTTCTGGGCCAAGAACCACTCCTCTTGTGGTAGACAGGCTACCTAGTGCTTACCACCCCCACTGATAAGCTAGAAGGCTTTCCTCGAACACAGAAAGGCTTGCGGGGCTCAGAAGCTTACCGACAGTCCTGGATACAGCAACTCTGTATCTGGACTAGGCTAGTTACAGGAAAGGTGGGGGGAAAAAAGCGCAAATGCGGCTTTATAAACCATAATGTTGAAAGAGATGGAAATAAACTGCCCAAACGGCCAATAAACTACAATTTCTGGGCCAAAACTCACTCTTCCCGTGGAGGATAGGCTACCTAGTGCTTACCACTCCCACTGATAAGCTAGCAGGCTTCCCTCTAACACAGAAAGGCTTGGGGGGCTCAGACGTTTACCAACAGTCCTAGAATCTCGAAAAGGTAATCCAGTTTTGAAAATATAGCATTGATAGTAGAGCTATTGTGAATAGTTTAAATAAAAATTGGGGTCTTTTCGTGGAGGATAGATCCACAATAGAGAGATTAGGGGAAAGACCCTGTATAATATATATATATATATATATATATATATATATATATATATATATATATATAAAAATATTTAGAATAGAACAAAGATGTAATAGTTGGAAATACGAAACATATTAGGGGAATGTTTAAATGCGGCTACTGCTTTCAATGCCCAAATATTTTATATGACTGTTCATTTCTGAATATTAAAACGTTTAAGACGAATGGTCACCTTACGTGCAAATTCTAAGCAGGTAATTTAGTGATGTGCCATTCATGTTCAGTGTTTCACACAGGAAAGGCTGAAACTTGCTCTATTAATTCAGTTTTAAAATTGAAGCGTTTTGATGTTAACTGTTTAAATGAATTGCGATTTTTAGTACATGGTGGTATCACATGATTTTAAAGTACCTTATTTAATCAGCTTTTGCAAGTGATTATGTAGTTCTGATGAGGTTCCATTAATAATAAGGCATGAAAGCGCTAAACTTTTAAAGTATTCTTGGATAATAGCTGTTATTTGTGCCTCACAGCAGTTTAGTTTCTTATTAGTTGGTTTTATACCTGTTCGGGTTTAAAGTTTGTATGTAGTACTACATATCTATCTACTTATCTGTGTATGTTTGTGTAATGTAATACACACCTGGAGAATCACCCAATGATATTTATGGTGGCCAGTAAAGACCTGCACCAGTGTCAAGTCCTCTATCAGGTATGAGGAAATTGTCTTGCCCCTCAAGACACGGATATCAAGAACCACTGCATGTCTCTTAGGGAGGACTATGTCGGCAGGGTCCCTATACCCACAGCCATCCATTCCTATGCAATGCAAGTTGCCCATTTACAGGAATGACGTTTCTTGTTGGTAGCCTTGTAACATACTAGTTTGTGACATGATACGGACATGAATAAGAAGTTATGTACCTACCATAACGTTCCATGTTAGTTGTCTTCATCTCGTCTTCTTTCGTGTTGTTTGGGATCGGAGCCGATCCTCGGCTTCAACTTGGCCATCTTCAATAGCTCGAGAACTGTTTACCGGCTCAAGGCTACCCTTATCCCATGATGCCTAACGACAGCTACCCAGATCTCGTTTTGAAATAGCTAATCCCAGACATATGAGAGAAACCAGTTATCAAAAAAATGGTTGTTCCATGCATCCCAATATCTAGAATAGGTTAGGAAGACCTAGCCAGAAGAATAACAATAAAAGAATACTCAGCCAGTGAAAAAGGACTCCTCGCGATCCACTAGGACGGGGGGGGGGGGGGGCAGAGGGAGGGAGGGACGCAAGAAAGAAGGCGAGATGAAGACAACTAACATGGAACGTTATGGTAGGTATATAACTTCTTAATGTTAAGTTGTCTATCTCGCCTTCATTCTTGCTGTTTGGGACAGCGTCCCTAGCATATAACATCCTGGGTGGCTCAGTGGAACAGACTCTTCACAACAGTGGAACCAAAGTCAGCTCTGCTCCGGGAGACAATATCCACCTTGTAATGAGAAATAAAGGTATGAGGGTTTGCCCACGTGGCAGCTGCACACATGGAATCCATGGGCAACCTAGACTGAAAAGCTACAGACGTGGCTAATGCCCTAGTAGAATGACCTTTCGGTTTAGTTGGTAACTCTTTATTCCGTAACTGGTAAATAAATGTAATAGTGTGGGACAACCATCTGGATAAGGTCACCTTGGAAACTGGGAGACCTTGTTTGTTTAAGGCATAAGAAAGGAATAATTGGTCTGACTTTCTTATTTCTTTAGTTCTATGTAGGTAAAAACGCAATGGTCTGTGAACGTCCAATTGGTGAAGCTTGTACTCTGCCTTGTTGCTATGGTTGGGGAAGAACACAGGGAGATCTATAGATTGATTACAATTATTTTCTGAGCAGACTTTAGGAAGAAACAAAGGTTTAGTTCTCAGAGAAACTCTGTCCTTGTGAAACACCAGGTAAGGAGGACGAACACATAGTGCTTGAAGTTCTGAGACACGCTTAGCTGAAGTGATAGCAACCAGAAAGAGCATCTTCCAAGACAGAAACTTGATGGAGCAGGATGCTGCCGGTTCAAAAGGAGGCAGAAGTAAGGAAGTTAGGACTAAATTAAAAGTCCCAAGGAGGAAGGGGATCTCTCACTGGAGGTCTAAGAAGAGATGTTCCTCTCAAAAAAGCTTTACAGAGCTTATGAGACATGATGTTAGAATTTGGCAAACCAATATGAAAATTAGAAATGGCCGCTAACTGTACCCTAATCGTAGCGGAAGCGGCCCCGGAGTGAAAAAGTTGTGCTAGAAATTCAAGAATTTTGTGGACTGGGGCTGAGAAGGGATCCACATTCCTAGACTCTGCCCAATAAGAAAAATGTTTCCATTTGCTAGCATACGTTTTTCTCGTTGTAGACTTATGTGAGGAAATGATAACCTCACAGACTGCTAGGAAGTCTGGCTAAGGTTGGAAGTGCAGCAACCAAGCTGTGAGCTGGAGAGTTTGGAGGGATTGATGCAACCAGTCTGATTGATGAATCAGGAGATCTGGAATCAGGTCCAGAGTCCAGGGCTGATCGAGAAGGTAGGGGTGCTGGAATGGGAACCATATCTGTCGAGGCCAGTAGGGGTCAATGAAGATCATTTTGCAACCCAATGATTTTGTTTTCTGTATGACTTTCCGTATCGAGGAAACGGGGGAAAGGCATAAAGAAGTCCCTGAGGCCAATCGTGGACTAGAGCGTCTCTAGGTATGTGACCTGAAAGCGGAAGGAGGGAGACGTAGTTGCTGTATTTGCTGCTGAAAGAGGTGGCAAAAATATCGCAGCAAGGTTGTCCCCATTTGCGGAAGATAAGATCCACAACTTCCCGATTCAGACACCACTCGTGAGGCATGAGGATAGCTCTGCTGACCCTGTCCGCTATGACGTTGGATCTCCCAGGGATGTGCATCGCAATCAGAAAACGATGGGAGAAAATTGCCCACTGCCATAGTCTGAGTGCTTCTCGACACAGGGGTAGGATCTGGTTCCGCCCTGCTTGTTGATGTACCACACCACTGACATGTTGTCTGTTTGAACTGCAATGGTCCCGGAAGGAAGAGAGTCTTGAAGGGCTTGCAACGCTAGCAGCACTGCTCTTATTTCTAGGACATTTATGTGCAGATGGTACTCGTGAGGTTGCCAAGTGCCTTGGACTTTCCTGCCCAGATAATGCCCCCCAACCCTATCAAGGAGGCGTCTGTGGTCACTGTGGCTACCGGAGGGGGCTGTATGAAAGGTCTGCCCTGAGTCACTAGTGGGGAGACCATCCACCAAAAAAGGTGCCTTTTGCATGCCTCCGTAATCAGGATCATGTGAGACATGAGTAGCTCCTGGAAAGACCACTGCGTGAAAAGAAGCCACTGAACAATTCTCATGTGGAAACGCGCTAATGGAAGTAGAAGAACGGCAGCTGCCATGGAGCCCAGAGTTTGAAGGACATATCGGACTTGGATCCTTTTGCTCTGCATTAGGATTTGCACTTGTTGACGAATTGTGGACACTCTTTCCAGTGGTAACCTTGCGAATATTTCCCTTGTGTTTAATTCTGCTCCTATGTAAGTGATAGACTGACAGGGCAACAAGGCAGATTTTTCGAAATTTATTGTAATACCTAGCTGGGTGCAAGATGTGATTGCATAATCCTGCGCTTGTAAGAGTTTATGCCTGGTGGTAGCAGTGAGGAGCCAGTCGTCTTGATATGGAAACACCTGGAATCCTTGATGTCTCAGGTGAGCCGTGACCACTAACATACATTTGGTGAACACCATGGGGGCTGTGGTGAGACCAGAAGGCAGAGCTCTGAACTGGTAATGACTGGCCCCCACCCAAAAGCGAAGAAATCTCCTGGAGTGTCTGTCTATCTTGATATGGTAGTATGCATCCTGAAGATCTATCGAGCACATCCAATTGTCCTGACTCAGGAAGGGTAGAATGGACTGTAGCGTGACCATCCAAAACTTTGTTCTTTGTACAGATTTGTTTAGTCTGCTGAGATCCAGAATCTGTCTCCAGTCCCCTGTCTTTTTTGGTACCAAAATGAATCTAAAGTTCTGGATCCATGCTGGTCTGCAGGGACTTCCTGAATGGCTCTTTTTTCTAGCAGTTTTGAAGCTTCTATTACTGCTTGCTCCTTCAGATTGGGCGGAACATCTGGAAGGGCCTTTTTCCTGACTGTAAGGGGGATTGATGGAAGGGAATTTTGTAACCTCCGGATATAATGGATAGTACCCATCCGTCTCTTGTTAAATTTTGCCAGGCTTTTGGGTACAGTGAAAGCCTTCCCCCAACTGCCTCCAGAGGTGAGCAGCCGGGCAACCCTTCAGGGATGTTGGAAGGGCTTGTCAGAGAAGGATTCTCTGTTGCCCTGGTTTGTGGACCCCCTCTGCCACGAAGGCGGCGTCTATTATTGTTGTTTCCCCCTCTGCCTCTGGAGGAAAAATCACCATGTGTGTCAGGCAAGGCTCCCCGAGATTTGTGGAACCACATCTTCCCACTCTTCTGACCCTTGGGGTAAGGTCTAGAGGGAGTGGAAAAACGGACTCCCACGGCAGAGAGAGTCTTGCCTTCTTGCTCACACCTAGTCAACGTGTCTTTCACCTGTGGCCCAAAGAGAAAGGAGCCATCAAAGGGGTTATTGGTGAAGGATGCTCGAAAGGGTTCCGCAAAGTGACACAGCCGCATCCAAGCATGCCTCCTGAGGGCACGGCTCTACTCGCTCCATTGGCTGCATAGGAAATGAGCCTCATGGAGGAATTAACTACATAATTAAGAGTCGCTAGCTGGGAAGCTACTCTGGCTTGTACTCTCCTCAGCTGTAGGATCTAGGGCATCTCCAAGCTCTTTAAGGAGATCCCTTTGAAGGCGAGTAAAATGACAGATAGCTACCTTCTCCATGAGGTCCCTGAACTGAAGCAAACATTCGCTTTCCGTACCTGTCCATCGTCCTAGACTCCTTGTTAGGGGGATGAACAGATGAAGAGGTCTCTGCTAACTCTTTCTTGGTGGCTGCTGCTACCACCATGGCATCAACGGGCACACATTTAGAACGGAATTGCTTATCCTGGGGGGGGTGTGTAATAAATTTATTAGGTCTCCTCGGAGTTGGTTCCACTGTGTCCGGAGCTGACCAAGCCTTTCGAGCCACTACAGACATAAGTGGGTCGAAAGGAGGACAAACCCAGGAGGTGGAGGGTCTGGAACCGAAAGCATCCAGGAATACAGACTCATCCTCGGTAGGGGCTAGGGGAGTCCAGTTCCCCCTCTGCCTAAGCATTTCAAGGATGTCCGAAAAGGAAACATCTTCAGAGGGGGATCTCGGGGACCTTTCCGATTCATCTAAGTATGTATCAAAAGTAACAGACTCAGGGGAGTCAATGTGCTTCCTCTTGCACTTCTTCCAAGGGGGCTCCTCTGAGTGACCAGGGGAGGCCCCGGAAGAAGAGGAAACACCCAACGGGGGTGCCCTGGGGCATCGGTTCCCTACGCTTGGGGTCTGGAGGAGGAGCAGAGATTGGCACAGACACTATGGGGGACAAAGCCGATGGAGCTGGTAGTGGAACTGTCTCAGGGGACAGCACACTCCGCATGACCTCATAGGCGTCCCTGCCTCGAGGCAGAGAAAGCTCCGGTTCCGAAGAAATAGGAATCTTTCTCCGCACCGAGGGGGATGGCTCTGAGGCCGAAGTTGGAGCAGAGCACACCTGTGCCGATGCTCCGAAAGGGAGAATGGGGTCTGACACGGGTCCAATGCCACTCACCCCCTCAGAGCTGACGAGGGAGCCCTGGCGTCCAGATTCCTCGATCGAAGGAACTATAGAGGTAATCGGAGCCGAAGGAGAGATGGTGATCGGAGCCAATGGTTCCACTACTCGAACCCCAATGAACTCCAGGTCTGAACTCAATGGATTCGGAGGAGGAACAGAAACAGAGGTGGATGGAGCAGATACCTGTTGAGGAGGGCTAGACAAGAA